>NC_048570.1:13346022-13481022 GCF_013265735.2 Oncorhynchus mykiss
CCACATACGCTGAGCACTTTTTGGCTGCTTTTCCTTTACTCTGCGGTCCAACTCATCCCAAACTGTCTCAATTGGGTTGAGGTTGGGTGATTGTGGAGGCCAGGTCATCTGAGACAGCACTCCATCACTCTCCTTCTTAGTCAAATAGACCTTACACAGCCTGGAGGTGTGTTGGGTCATTGTCCTGTTGAAAAACAAATGATAGTCCCATTAAACGCACACCCGGACGTGATTGTGAGTCCCCCAAGGCTGCGTACAATTGGCCCAGCGTCGTCCGGGTTAGGCCGTCATTGTAAAAAATAATTGTTCTTAACTGACTTGCCTATTTAAATAAAGGTGGAATAAAAGTAAAAAATGTAAAAGTGCAAACCAGATGGGACGGCGTATCGCTGCAGAATGCTGTGGTAGCCATGCTGGTTAATGGTCGAATTGCTGTAAAGAAACCACTACTTAAGGACACCAATAAGAAGAAACTTGCATGGGCCAATAAACACAAGCAATGGACATTAGAGTGATGGAAAACTGTCCTTTGGTCTGATGAGTCTAAAAAATATATTTCTGGTTCCAATTGTCGTGTGTTAGTGAGACGCAGAGTAGGTGAATGGATGATCTCTGCGTGTGTATTTCCCACCGTGAAGCATGGTGAAAGAGGTGTGCTGGTGTGGGGGTAGTTTGCTGGTGCCACTGTCAGTGATTTATTTAGAATTCAAGGCACACTTAAGACAGTTGATATGGAGATGTGTCTGTTAAATTGAACTCTGTGAAGCATTTATTTGGGCTGCAATTTCTGAGGCTGGTAACTCTATGAACGTATCCTCTGCAGCAGAGGTAACTCTGGGTCTTCCTTTCCCATGACGGTCCTCATGAGAGTCAGTTTCATCATAGCGCCTGATTGTTTTTGAGATTGCACTTGAAGAAACTTTCAAAGTTCTTGAAATTTTCCCGAATTGACTGACCATCATGCCTTAAAGTAATGATGGTCTGTCATTTCTCTTTGCTTATCTGAGTTGTTCTTGCCATAATATGGTCTTTTACCAAATAGGGCTACCTTCTGTATACCAACCCCACCTTGTGTAAGTCTCTGTATTTATTTTCTTATTTAACCTTGTGTTCTGTTTCGTTGTGTTCTTGAACGTAGCCCTGTCTTTAATTTTTGTTCATTGATTTCACCTGTGTTAGTTACTCACCTGGTCTCATCATCTCCTTATTTAGTTCAGTTCCTTCTGTTTGTGCTTTTTTGAGGTACTGTTCGATTTGACTCTATTAAGCATTTCCCTAGCTCGTTTGTGAGAACCAGTTAGCGTTCAGTCCTAGTTTTTATTCACATGCCTGTTTGCCTACCTGTGTATGACCATTACCTGCTCGTGACCGCGATTCCTGCCTTCTGCGAAATAAACACCTGCCGCGCTCTGTGCGTGAATCTACACTTTTTTCTTCCTGAGTATTCATTACACTTTGTCAAAACACAACTGATTGTCTCAAATGCGTTGAGAAGGAAAGAAATTCCACAAATTAACATTTAACAAGGAACACCTGTTAATTGAAATGCATTCAAGGTGACTACCTCATGAGAGATTGCCAAGGGAGTCCAAAGTTGTCATCAAGGGCAAATGGTGGCTATATTGAAGAATATCTCTCTATATTTTGATTTAACATTTTTTTCTTACTACATGATTCTATAAGTGTAATTTCATAGTTGTGATGTTTTCACTATTATTCTAAAATGTGGAAAATAGTTCAAATAAAGAATAACTATGGAATGAGTAGGTGTGTCCAAACTTTTTACTGGTACTTTAGCAACTTTAGCCAGTTAGCTTGATTGCTTGGTTGGGACAACCATGCATTGGCAGGCAAGCTGCAAAAGGAGGAGGAGGCTATAATTCTGCATTGTCTATCAGTGGAATTTTGACGGCCAACTAGTTGAAAGTTTGATAGGGTTTGTCTAATGTTCCTTCGTTAGATTTTAGCTCATCTTTCTCTGGCTATCATTAGTTGTTGATCTTGTTGTTGTTGATGTGCATAACTGAGGGAGAGAGAGCCTACCTTTTCATGGTTGCTGATCAATAAGACTGTAAAGTTCCCAAATTTAAGAGGACTCCCGTGGTGTTTAAATATTTGCAGAAATCCATTTAGATATATTTTGTGGCTTTTGGCGAACGTATTCTAATGATCTAAAGTCACGATGTTGCGACTGCCTGTAAACACACAGTCCAGTTCAAAGTGAATGATGGCAGGCCTTACTGCCTGTAAACACACAGTCCAGTTCAAAGTGAATGATGGCAAGCCCGTATGGCAAATTGCTTGTTTGTATAAAGTTCTACTCTAGCTCTGATTGGCTATACTGGTCTGTGTAGACTCTGGTCCTGGCCAAGACAGATGTTTTTATTTGGTTTTATTTACTGCAGTGTCTATTAATTGTCCAAAAGCATCTCTCGTCTACCTCTCACTCTCTCTCCCTCTCTTTCTCACCTACCTCTCGCTCTCCCTCTCTCTCTATCTCTCGTCTACCTCTCTCTCTCTCGTCTACTTCTCTCTCTCTCTTTCTCGTCTACTTCTTTTGTCAACATCTCTTTCTTGTCTACTTCTCACTCTCTCTCAATTCAATTTAATTTCAATTCAAATTTCAAAATAAGGGGCTTTATTGGCATGGGCAACACGTGTTAACATTGCAAAATTACAATTAAGTGAAATAGACAATAAACAAAAGTGAAATAAACAAAAAAAATTAACAGTAAACATTACACTCACAAAAGTTTTTCTAAAGGCCTACTCTATCTCTCGTTCCTTTTTAATTTGTTGCAGTGTCTATTAATTGTCCAAAAGCCTCTCTCGTCTCTCTCTCTCTCTCTCTCTCTCTCTCTCTCTCTCTCTCTCTCTCTCTCGTCTACCTCTCGTTCTCTCAATTCAATTAAAATGACATAGTAAGGGGCTTTATTGGCGTGGGAAACATGTTTACATTGCCCAAGCAAGTGAAATAGATCATAAACAAAAGTGTAAAAAACAATAAAAAATGTACAGTAAACATTACACTCACAAAGGTTTTGTAAAGGCCTACTCAAGCTCTGATTGGCTATAGCGCACCGGTGTAGACTCCGGTCCTGTTTTATTTGCTGCAGTGTCTATTAATTGTCCAAAAGCCTCTCTCGTCTCTCCCTCTCTGACGCTCTCTCTCACGCTCTCTCTCTCTCTCTCTCAATTTATATTTAAGGGGCTTTATTGGCTTGGGAAACACATGTTTACATTATAAAATCAAGTGAAATAGATAATAAACAAAAGTGAAATAAACAATAAAAAATGTACAGTAAACATTAAACTCACAATAGTTCCAAAAGAATAAAGACAAATGTCATACTATGTCTATATATACCGTTTTGTAATGGTGTGCTAATAGTTAAGATACAAAAGGGAAAATAAATAAACATAAATACAGGTTGTATTTACAATGGTGGTTGTTTTTCACTGGTTGCCCTTTTCTTGTGGCAACAGATCATAAATCTTGCTGCTGTGATTGCACAGTGTGGTATTTCACACAATATATATGGGAGTTCACCAAAATTGGATTTGTTTTCAAATTCTTTGTGGGTCTGTGTAATCTGAGGGAAATATGTGTCTCTAATATGGTCATACATTTGGCAAGAGGTTAGGAAGTGCAGCTCAGTTTCCACCTCATTTTGTGGGCAGGCTATGCTCAGTCTGTACATAAACAAAGATTTCCTTAGTTTTGGGTCAGTCATGGTGGTCAGGTATTCTGCCACTGTGTACTCTCTGTTTAGGAACAAAAAGCATTTTTTTGGTAAATTCTTTACAATGTGTTAAGTAATTATCTTTTTGTTTTCTCACGATTTGGTTGGATCTAATTGTGTTGCTGTCCTGGGGCTCTGTAGGATCTGTTTGTGTTTGTGAACAGAGCCCCAGGACCAGCCTGCTTAGGGGGCTCTTCTCAAGGTTAATTTCTCTGTAGGTGATGTCTTTGTTATGAAAGGTTTGGGAATCGCTTCCTTTTAGGTGGTTGTAAAATTGAATGGCAAACCTTGCTCCATTTCCTGAAAACATTAAACACAAAACCTCATCTTCAAGCACTATTTACATAACCTCTGACTACTCTCACAAAATGAAACATTCGCATCAAAACAGTTTTACCTGTGTTCAAAATCAAACACGGCTCTCAAATCATAAACAAAGTGATCAAAATGATATAAGTACATTTTTAATCTACAAAAAATATTCATATTTTTCCGTCATTGTCTTTTGATGAACAAAAACGTGTTCTATCATAGTAGCTCAAAATTGATCAGAAATTACTACTCTGTTTTGCACTTTGCAATTTTGTTTTTTGTTCTTCCTCCTCCTTGTACCCCTATTTTTACAGTACTGTACCCTGCATCTCACAAACTTGTCCTTTGTCTCTGTGATACTGTAATTGTTGTTCTTTGTTGATATGAACCTGCAACCAGTCAAAATCTATTGAGCAGTCAGTACTGTTAATAAATGGAAAGCACAATGTTCAGGGCCATACAATTTGTCCCTTGTACAGTATACAGCCTACAACGCACTGTACTACAGTATACAATACTAAAAGGGACAAAAATCAAAGGAGTAAACGTGATCAATGTGCTTCTTCTTGTCTTTGGGCTGGGTCAGGCCAGAGCACTTTGTCGACATCACAAGCAATATTGTCCCTCCTGAGGCAACGGGGGAAGGAGCCTCTTGTGTGCCGTATCCAGCCCTGACATGATTCCTCACCTATATCACCACAGGCTAAATCCATGGCTTGCAGCAGATTTACTCTGGTGTAGGGTTGTCTATCATACACTTTCCATCTCCAAGAGGAGGAAATCTCCTCACTCGGATTCAGGAAAGGCGAGTATGGAGGGAGGTACAAGTTCATAAACTGCCCATTGATGTTAAACCATTCTCTTACATGAGCAGCTCGGTGGAAACTGACATTGTCCCTCACTATCACATAGGTGCGAATGGGATTCTCATTTAGCTCTTGACCCTGCTGCTCTTGAACCTGCTGCTCAAAGAAAATATATCTTAAATTGGCAATAAATCTTAGAATGTGCTGGGTGTTACATGGCCCGAGTGTAACATGGTGATGTAGAACACCATGGTTGCTGATAGCAGCACAGATTGTGACATTGCCACCTCGTTGACCAGGGACTTCAATAATGGCCCGCTGTCCAATCGTGGTTCGGCCTCTCGTTCTCCTCTTTGTTAGATTGAAGCCTGCTTCATCGACAAAGATTAACTCATGGGGTCTGTCCAAGGATTGCAAGTCAAATATTTTCTGTGTAGAAATACAATATACTGTATGTAGGATTCGTACAGAAGTCATACAGAGAGAGTGCTATACTGTAGAGTACAATTAGGCTTCTGATTCACATACATTGTATGTACTGAAGAGTAATGTCATTCACATAGTATGTGTTAGTACTGTAGACAATCTGGATTACAGTAAATGTTTCTGAATGTACACTTGCACATACTGAGCTCGCAGTTCTTTCACCCTTGGTGAGTTGCGCTCAAAAGGTACTCTGTATACTTGTTTCATTCGCATCCTGTTACGATGGAGGACACAGTCAATTGTGGAAATGCTCACACGGTCGATTCCCTGGAAGTGTGTGTTGTCTTGTATCACTCGTTCCTGCATTTCTCTGAGTCTCATTGCATTATCTTGAAGGACCAGGCCAACTATAACGGCCTCTTGTTCCCTAGTGAATATAGCTGTCCTTCCACCTGCATGTGGCAGCCTTGCAATTCTACAAAAAGTAGTTGTGCAGTTACAAAACATATTCACGCAGTACAATACATACAGTGATTCACTTTACAAATGTCTATTGAAACAGCTGCATATAGTGTAGTACAGTAAATTTGCAATTACAAAAATACAGTAGTATACTGTACCTTTTCTCTTCTCTGAATGTCCTTACTATGGTGGACACAGAAAATTGGCTCAAATTGGGTTGCACTCTAAGTCCTGCTTCCCTCATTATCAGTCCATGGACAAGAACATGGTCTACAACTGTTGCTCGAATTTCATCAGATATTTCCACTCTTTGTCTTCCTCTTCGTCCTCCTCGTCCTCTTTCTTGCCCTCCTCCTCCTCCTCGCCCACCTTGCATACACACTCGTCCTCGTCCTCTCACATTGTTTCTTCTATCCATTCTCAGACTTTCTCCTTCCCACCTTCAACAACCTGTTTGCTCTCTGAACTGGCTTATATTGGTTGTGTCACATCATTTGAAACAGGTTAAATCAATTTTGAGTGGTTGTGTTCAATCAATGACATATGTTCTCTATTTGTATTTGATTGTTGCCACTTGTGTTTACCAGTATGGATGACATATGCATTAGAGTGCAGAATGTGTTTTGAGAATGAGAATGTGTTTAGAGTTTTGCTGAAAAGTCTAAGTGAGATCTGCAAATTGTGTTTCACCATGTGAAATGGTTTAAGGTATTGACAACAGACTGCATAATTAGCTAAATGAGTCCAAGCAACTGAGAACTTTGTTCAGCCAATGGGTTTTAGTGTTTTAGCAATTGAGAAAAACTGTAATAGTTTGTAAGATGTTGAGAGGTTAATTAAAACCTCTTGAAGCTAGGGGGCACTATTTTTATGTTTGGAAAAATAACGTTCCCAAAGTAAATGACCTATTTCTCAGGACCAGATGCTAGAATATGCATATAATTTACAGATTAGGATAGAAAACACTCTAAAGTTTCCAAAACTGTCAAAATATTGTTTGTGAGTATAACAGGACAGGTATTGCAGGCGAAACCCTGAGGAGAATCCAATCAGGAAGTGCCTCTTATTTTGAAACCCTTCTGTTCCTATGCATGCCTATCCTCCATTTAAAGGGATATGAACTAGATTCCTTTTTCTGTGGCTTCCCTAAGGTGTCAACAGTCTTTAGACATAGTTTCAGGCTTTATTTTGAAAAATTAGCGTGAAACATCACATTGCGTAAGTGGATAGGTGGGGGCTCTCAGAGTGAGTTTTTGCGCTACAGAGTAAAGCCGCCATTGTTCCTCCCGCTGTTATTGAAAAACCTACACACTCGGTTGATATATTATCAAATATATATTTTAAAAACTACCTGAGGAATGATTATAAAAAATGTTTGACATGTTTCTGTGGACATTATGAAGACTATTTGGAATTTCCGTCTGCGTTGTCGTGACCGCTCTTTCCTGTGGATTTCTGAACATAACGCGGCAAACAAACGGAGGTATTTTGGGTATAAAAATAATCTTTATGGAACAAAAGGAACATTTGTTGTGTAACTGGGAGTCTCGGGAGTGAAAACATCCGAAGATCATCAAAGGTAAATGGTTAATTTGATTGCTGTTCTGATTTTCGTGACCAAGCTTCCTGATGCTAAGTGTACATAATGCTATGTTAGGCTATCGATAAACTTACACAAACGCTTGGATTGCTTTCGCTGTAAAGCATAATTTCAAAATCTGAGACGACAGGTGGATTAACAAAAGGCTAAGCTGTGTTTTGCAATATTGCACTGAATATGAATAATTTTTAGTAATATTACTTAACTGTTGCGCTATGCTATTCAGCGGTTGCTGACGAAAATGATCGACAGGGATGGGTAGCGTCAAGTTGTTAACTAAAAAATTTGCAAAGCAAGGAAACAGAAAGCTTAAAGATCATTACAAAATACAAAGCAGCAGCTACTGCTACACAACCACAGGCACACAGACATGCAGACACACTCACAGACAGCAACAGACATACAGACAGCACTATACACACAGGTACAGACACAGATAGACAGCAGGTACACATACATACAGACAGCAGGTCCACACATACATACAGACAGCAGGTCCACACACAGATAGACAGCAGGTACACACAGACAGACAGCAGGTACACACACAGACAGACAGCAGGTACACACACAGACATACAGCAGGTACAGACACAGACAGACAGCAGGTCCACACACAGACAGACAGCAGGTACACACACACAGACAGACAGCAGGTACACACACACAGACAGACAGCAGGTACACACACACACAGACAGACACCAGGTACACACACAGACAGACAGCAGGTACACACATACAGACAGATAGCAGGTACACACACACAGACAGACAGCAGGTACACACACACAGACAGACAGCAGGTACACACACAGACAGACAGCAGGTACACACACACAGACAGATAGCAGGTACACACACAGACAGACAGCAGGTCCACACACAGACAGATAGCAGGTACACACACAGACAGACAGCAGGTACACATACAGACAGACAACAGGTACACATACCGACAGACAGCAGGTCCACAGACAGACAGCAGGTACACATACACAGACAGACAGCAGGTACACATACAAACAGACAGCAGGTCCACAGACAGACAGCAGGTACACATACACAGACAGACAGCAGGTACACACACAGACAGACAGCAGGTACAGACACAGACAGACAGCAGGTCCACACACAGACAGACAGGAGGTACACACTCACAGACAGACAGCAGGTACACACACACACACACACAGACAGACAGCAGGTACACACACACACAGACAGATAGCAGGTCCACACACAGACAGACAGCAGGTACACACACACAGACAGATAGCAGGTACACACACAGACAGACAGCAGGTCCACACACAGACAGATAGCAGGTACACACACAGACAGACAGCAGGTACACACATACAGTGCCTAAAGAAAGTCTAGACCCCCTTGAACTTTGTTCATATTTTGTTACAAAGTGGGACTAAAATTGATTTAATTGTACATCTACACAAAGGTGAAAATACATGTCTACAAGTCTTTACAAATTGTCATTGCATAAGCACATATTCAACTACAAAGACCAGCAAGCTTTTCAAAAGCCACATAAAGAATGACAGTGATTGGTAGATGGGTAAAAATATAAAATCAGACATTGAATATCTCTTTAAGCATGGTCAAGTTAATAATTAGGCTGTGGATGATGTATTATTCCACCCAGACACATCAAAGATACAGTTGTCCTTCTGAATGGAGCAGCAGGACAGCAAGAAAAATGCTTAAGGATGTCACCATGAGGCCATTGGTGATTTTAAATCAGCAGATTTAGATTTTTTGATTCATTAGGATCCCCATTAGCCGACGCCAATAGCGACAGTTAGTCTTACTGGGGTCTGACACAACAAAAAATACATTACAGACAAAATACTTTACAATTTACATACTGTACAGTCGTGGCCAAAAGTTTTGAGAATTACACAAATATAAATTTTCACAAAGTTTGCTGCTTCAGTGTCTTTAGATATTTTTGTCAGATGTTACTATGGAATAGTGAAGTATAATTACAAGCATTTCATAAGTGTCAAAGGCTTTTATTGACAATTACATGAAGTTGATGCAAAGGGTGAATATTTGCAGTGTTGACCCCCTTTGCAATCCGCCCTGGCAAGCTGTCAATTAACTTCTGGGTCACTGATGGCAGCATATTCTTACATAATCAATGCTTGGAGTTTGTCAGAATTTGTGGGTTTTTGTTTGTCCACTCACCTCTTGAGGATTAACCACAAGTTCTCAATGGGATTAAAAGGTCTGGGGAGTTTCCTGGCCATGGACCCAAAATATCAATGTTATGTTCCCCGAGCCACTTAATAATCACTTTTGCTTTATGGCAAGGTGCTCCATCATGCTGGAAAAGGCATTGTTCGTCCCCAAACTGTTCCTGGATAGTTGGGAGAATTTGCTCTCGGAGGATGTGTTGGTACCATTCTTTATTCATGGCTGTGTTCTTAGGCAAAATTGTGCTGGCTGTGTTGTGTTGGCTGAGAAGCAACCCCACACATGAATAGTCTCAGGAAGCTTTACTGTTGGCATTACACAGGACTGATGGTAGTGCTCACCTTGTCTTCTCTGGACAAGCTTTGTTCCGTATGCCCCAAACAATCGGAAAGGGGATTCATCAGAGAAAATGACTTTACCCCAGTCCTCAGCAGTCCAATCCCTGTACATTGTGCAGAATATCAGTCTGTCCCTGATGTTTTTCCTGGAGAGAAGTGGCTTCTTTGCTGCCTTTCTTGACATCAGGCCACCCTTCAAAAGTCAAACTCAATCAGCATGACAGAGTGATCTCCAGCCTTGTCCTCGTCAACACTCACACCTGTGTTAACGAGAGAATCACTGACATGATGTCAGCTGGTCCTTTTGTGGCAGGGATGAAATGCAGTGGATTTTTGGGTGGGAGTTAATTTGCATGGCAAAGAGGTTCTTTGCAATTAATTGCAATTCATCTGATCACTCTTCATAACATTCTGTAGTATATGCAAATTACCATCATACAAACTGAGACAGCAGCCTTTGTGAAAATTTATATTTGTGTAATTCTCAAAACTTTTGGCCATGACAGTACATTTAAAAGCATTTACCTGTAGTGTGTGTGTGTGTGTGTGTGTGTGTGTGTGTGTGTGTGTGTGTGTGTGTGTGTGTGTGTGTGTGTGTGTGTGTGTGTGTGTGTGTGTGTGTGTGTGTGTGTGTGTGTGTGTGTGTGTGTGTGTGTGTGTGTGCATCTATCAGTTACACAGACATGTCAGTACGGACACACAACAAGTAGGTCACATGGGGAGAGGCGTTGTGCTGTGAGATGTTGATTTATTTGTTTTTTGAAACCAGGTTTGCTGTTCACTTGCGACATATAAGATGGGAGTTCCATGCAATCATGGCTCTCTATAATACTGTACATTTCCTTGAATTTGTGGACTGTGAAAAGACCCTGGTGGCATGTCTGGTGGGGTAAGTGTGTGTGTCAGTGCTGTGTGTAAATTGACTATGCAAACAATTGATGTTTCTTGTAAAAATAAGAGGTGACAAAGTCAGTCTTTCCTCAACTCTTAGCCAAGAGAGACTGGCATGCATAGTATTAATTTTAATATTAGCCCTCTGATTACAATGAAGAGCAAGATGTGCCACTCTCTTCTGGGTCAGCTGGAGCTTAACTAAGTCCTTCTTTGCAGCACTTGACTGGACACTAATCAAGATAAGATAAATCTAGAGCCTGCAGGACTTGCTTTTTGGAGTGTGGTGTCAAAAGACCAGAGCATCTCTTTATTACTGACAGACCTCTACCAATCATTACAACTCTTGAATTTGCATTCCACACCATTCATTACTAGATTCAGCTGAGGTCTAGAATGATTTGTAAAAAGTAACAGATTGCAACACTTTGTTAAGGGTTTTAATGATTTAATTGTCTGTGGTTGCTGATGCGTATACAGTTGAATCGTCAGCCTATATGGGCACAAATGCTTTGTTTAACCTCTAGTGACACCCCATCCCGTGAACGGGACCGTTGTCATCATCTGACACTAATTAGCATAACACAACGGACATAAATATTCCTAGAAAATATTCCTATTCATGAAAATCACAAATGAAATATATTGAGACACAGCTTAGCCTTTTGTTAATCACCCTGTCATCTCAGATTTTCAAAATATGCTTTACAGCCAAAGCTAGACAAGCATTTGTGTAAGTTTATCGATAGCGTAGCATAGCATTTTGTCCAGCTAGCAGCAGGTAACTTGGTCACGGAAATCAGAAAAGCAATCAAATTAAATCGTTTACCTTTGATGAGCTTCGGATGTTTTCACTCACGAGACTCACAGTTAGATAGCAAATGTTCCTTTTTTCCAAAAATATTATTTTTGTAGGCGAAATAGCTCCGTTTGTTCTTCACGTTTGGCTGAGAAATCGCCTGGAAATTGCAGTAGTTGAAAACGGCAAAAAATATTCCAAATTAGCTCCATAATATCGACAGAAACATGGCAAACTTTGTTTATAATCAATCCTCAAGGTGTTTTTCAAATATCTATTTGATAATATATCCATCGGGACAATTCGTTTTTCAGTAGGACCGATTGGAGTAATGGCTACCTCTGTATTTTACGCGAGAATCTCTCTGGGAACATCAAGTGACCACTTGATCAAATTGCCTACGGGTATTCTTCAACATAAATGCGAAAAACTATGTCACAGTCCTGTAGACACCTTCTGGAATACGGAGAAAGAGTAATCTGGTTGATAGCCCATTCACTGCTCAATAGGGACGCATTGGAACGCAGCGCTTTCAAAACATGAGGCACTTCCGGATTAGATTTTTCTCAGGCTTTCGCCTGCAACATCAGTTCTGTTATACTCACAGACAATATTTTTACGGTTTTGGAAACTTTAGAGTGTTTTATATCCTAAGCTGTCAATTATATACATATTTTAGCATCTTGTCCTGACAAAATATCCCGTTTACTGCGGGAACGTTTAAAAAAAAAAAATGAAAATACTGCCCCCTAGCCACAAAAGGTTATTAACCTCTCTGGTTCAAGTGGGACGCTAGCTTCCCACCTCGACAACAGCCAGTGAAATTGCATGGTGCCAAATTCAAAACAACAAAATCACAAAATTAAAATTCCTCAAACATACAAGTATTATACACCATTTTAAAGATAAACTTCTTGTATATCCAACCACTGTGTCCGATTTCAAAAAGGCTTTACGGCGAAAGCACACTTTGCGATTATGTTAGGTCAGCACCTAGCCACAGAAACCCATATAGCCATTTTCCAGCCAAGGTGAGGGCTCACAAAAGTCAGAAATAACGATTAAATTCATCATTAACCTTTGATGATCTTCATCAGATGGCACTCATAGGACTTCATGTAACACAATACATGTATGTTTTGTTCGATAAAGTTCATATTTATATCCAAAAATATCAGTTTACTTTGGCGCGTTATGTTCAGAAATGCATTGTCTCAAAAGCCACATCAAATTACAGAAATACTCATCATAGACATTGCTAAACGATACAAGTGTTAAACACATGAATAAAGATAAACTTCTCCTCAATGCAACCGCTGTGTCAGATTTCAAAAAAGGCTTTACGGCGAAAACACACTTTGCGATTATGTTAGGTCAGTACCTAGCCACAGAAACCCATACAGCCATTTTCCAGCCAAGGAGAGGGCTCACAAAAGTCAGAAATAGCATTAAAATTAATCACTTACCTTTGATGATCTTCATCTGGTGGCACTCCCAGGTCTCCATGTTAGACAATACATGTTTGTTTTGTTCGATAATGTCCCTCTTTATGACCCAAAACTTCATTTTTGTTCACGCGTTTTGTCCAGTAATCCGAATGCTCAAGGCGCGTGCACTAAGTCCAGACGAAAAGTTTTAAAAAAGTAAAATAAAAGTTAGTAGGAACATGCCAAATGATGTTGAAAATCAAAGCTCTGGTTATCTTTGTCATAAATAATCAATAATATTTAAACCGGACAAAAGCTTTGTCAATAGAAAAAGAGGAAGAAGAAAGACTCGTTCCCGATAGCTTCCGGACAGGCTGATCACCTTCTTCACTCGCTTTGAGTGAGCACAGTGCCACCGCCAGTTATGCACTCCCTAATACAGTGCCACCGACATGGCCCAATATCAAAGACTGTGGGCTCTACTTCTCCGTGGTCGATGTGAGTAAGACATTTAAGTGTGTTAACCCTCGCAAGGCTGCCGGCCCAGATGGTATCCCTGGCCGCGTCCTCAAAGCATGCACAGACCAGCTAGCTGGTGTGTTTACAGATATATTCAATCTCTCCCTATCCCAGTCTGTTGTCCCCACATGATTCAAGATGGCCACCTGTACCAAAGAAAGCTAAGGTAATTGAACTAAATGACTATCACCACGTACCACTCACCTCTGTCATCATGATGTGCTTTTTAGAGACTAGTCAAGGTTCATATCCTCTCCACCTTACATGCCACACTAGACCCCTGCTTACGGCTCCAATAGATCCACAGATGATACAATCACCACCACACTGCACACTGCTCTGTCCCATTTGGACAAGAGGCATACCTATGTAAAAATGTGTTCATTGACTATAGCTCACCAATCAACAACATAGTACCCTCCAAGCTCATTATCAAGCTCGAGGCCCTGGGTCCAAACTCCACCCTGTGCAACTGGGTACTGGACTTCCTGACACATCGCCCCCAGGTGTTAGGTAGGAAACAACACCTCCTATTCTCTGATCCTCAACACTGGGGCCCCACGAGGGTGCGTGCTCAGCCCCCTCCTGTACTCCCTATTCACCCATGACTGTGTGACCAAGCATGCCTCCAATTCAATCATCAAGTTTGCAGATGACACAACAGTAATAGGCTTGATTACCAACAATGATGAGACAGCTTACAGGGAGGAGGTGAGGTCTCTGGGAGTGTGGTGCCAGGAAAATAACCTCTCACTCAATGTCAACAAAACAAAGGAGATGATCATGGACTTCAGGAAACAGCAGAGTGATCACCTCCTTATCCACATCAATGGGACCACAATGGAAAAGGTGGAAAGCTTCAAGTTCCTCGGCGTACACATCACTGACAAACTGAAATGGTCCACCCTCACAGACAGTATGGTGAACAAGGTTCAACAGCGCCTCTTCAAAGAAATTTGTTGTAACACCTAAAACCATCACAAACTTTTACAGATGCACAATTGAGAGCCTCCTGTTGGGCTGTATCAAGACCTGGTACAACAGCTGCACCGACCACAACCACAAAGCTCTCCAGCGGGTGGTGCGGTCTGCCCAATGCATTACCGGGGGAAAACTTCCCGCCCCCCTGGACACCTACAGCACCTGATGCCAAAGGATGGCCAAAAAGATAATTAAGGACATCAACCACCTGAGCCACTGCCTGTTCACCTCGCTACCATCCCAAAGGCCAGGTCAGTACAGGTGCATCAAAGCTGGGACCAAGAGACTGAAAAACAGCTTCTATCTCAAGGCCATCAGAGGCGGCTGCCTATAGACACAGATTAGGAATCACTGGCTACTTTCAGAAATGGATCACTAGCCACTTTAATAAAGTTTCCATATCTAGCATTACTCATCTCATATGTACTGTATAAACTGCACTCCACACTATTCTACTGTATCTTAGTCACTTTTAAATTGTATTTACATATTTCATCACCCATTTCATACTTACAGTATATACTGTATTGTATTCTATACTACAACACTGACTGATAAAAAGCCATCTCCAGCACTTCAGAGGCTGCTGCCTATAGACATAGATTATGAATCACTAGCCACTTTAATAATTTCTCGGGCCAAGAAGCTTGGGCCAAGAAACACGAGGTGATGTCATCACACAACATACGTCATCAGAGCGCGCAACAGAACATTGTACTGTCTACACTCGATTTTAATCAGAACTAAAACTTTTTTGATAAGGATTCCACGATGCGGTTAGCCTTTGCTGCTGGGACTGCAAGTTTGTGTTCCATTTCTTGAGTGGATTCCGCGAGTGCTAGTTCGCTGTACTACAGACACCTGTTGTCATCGTCGGAAAGAGTCGTTGTTATCTTTTAGTAAAACAACTGGTTGCAGTAAAGAGCCAACCTGGATATTAACAAGATCCTGAGGGAAATCAACGAGTAGCAACAGCTTTACGCTATGGAGGAACAACATACTCCATCATGGAGAGATCCGACCACCTCACAAAATAACTTTAACCTAACAAAAAAAGAAAAACAGATTCATCTACAGACACGGATGATTTACTTACTGTTGAGGTAGAGGCTAGTGCTCTGGCTGGAATCCATGCAACATTAGAAAAGTTGTGTGTGGAGGTAGCAGGGCTGAGGGGGAGTTTGGAGTTCAGCCAGAGTGAAATTCTCACGCTCCAAGGAGAGAGCAAGGCAGCCAAGGTAAAAATCTACGATTCCAACATGGAGTGTCTATTCAGGGAAAACAGGGTGATGAAGGAGTCGCTACTAGACATACAAAGTTGTATCATACGTGAAAATATTTTTTTCTGGGATTCCAATAATCCAGAGGGCGCGATCAGAGAATTCATGCAATCCGCCTTGAAACTTCCTAGAAAGACTGCAAACAAGGTGGCTTTCCACCGAGTACACCAACTTGGAGCTCAGAGAGACAAGACCAAGGTTCCCGACCGATCATCGCAAAATTTTAACACTACCAACAAAAGGAGCTGATCAAAAGCAGGGGAAGGGAGCTTAACAGTTAGAGCTCTAGGGGCGCTATTTCATTTTTGGATAAAAAACGTTCCCGTTTTAAGCGCGATATTTTGTCACGAAAAGATGCTCGACTATGCATATTCTTGACAGTTTTGGAAAGAAAACACTCTGAAGTTTCAGAATCTGCAAAGATTTTGTCTGTAAGTGCCCCAGAACTCATTCTACAGGCGAAACCAAGATGATGCATCACCCAGGAATTAGCAGAATTTCTGAAGCTCTGTTTTCCATTCTCTCCTTATATGGCTGTGATTGCGCAACGAATGAGCCTACACTTTCTGTCGTTCGCCCAAGGTCTTAGCAGCATTGTGACGTATTTGTAGGCATATCATTGGAAGATTGACCATAAGAGACTACATTTTCCAAGTGTCCGCCTGGTGTCCTGCGTCAAATTCGGTGCGCAATTGCCAGCTGCTTCTACTTTACCATTTGATTCAGGGGAGAAAGCATGTGTCCAAGAACGATGTATCAATGAAGAGATATGTGAAAAACACCTTGATGATTGATTCTAAACAACGTTTGCCATGTTTTCAGTCGATATTATGGAGTTAATTTGGAAAAAAGTTTGCGTTTTGAGGACTGAATTTATGGATTTTTTTTGGTAGCCAAATGTGATGTATAAAACGGAGCTATTTCTAATACACAAGGAATCTTTTTGGAAAAACTGAGCATCTGCTATCTAACTGAGAGTATCCTCATTGAAAACATCAGAAGTTCTTCAAAGGTAAATGATTTTATTTGAAGGCTTTTATGTTTTTGTTAATGTTGCGTGCTGGATGCTAACGCTAATGCTAACGCTAAATGCTAACGCGAAATGCTAACTCTAGCTAGCTACTTTTACACAAATTATTGTTTTCCTATGGTTGAGAAGCATATTTTGAAAATCTGAGATGACAGTGTTGTTTACAAAAGGCTAAGCTTGAGAGATGGCATATTTATTTCATTTCATTTGCGATTTTCATAAATAGTTAACGTTGTGTTATGCTAATGAGCTTGCTGATAGATTTACACAATCCTGGATACAGGGGTTTTTTCATAGCTAAACGTGACGCAGAAAACGGAGCGATTTGTCCTAAACAAATAATCTTTCAGGAAAAACTGAACATTTGCTATCTGAGAGTCTCCTCATTGAAAACATCTGAAGTTCTTCAAAGATAAAAGATTTTTTTGAATGCTTTTCTGTTTTTTTGTGTAAATGTTGCCAGCTGAATGCTAATGCTAAATGCTACGTTAGCCATCAATACTGTTACACAAATGCTTGTTTTGCAATGGTTGAGAAGCATATTTTGAAAATCTGAGATGACAGTGTTGTTAACAAAAGGCTAAGCTTGAGAGCTAGCATATTTATTTCATTTCATTTGCGATTTTCATGAATAGTTAACGTTGCGTTATGGTAATGAGCTTGAGTCTGTATTCACGAACCCGGATCCGGGATGGGGAGATCAGAAAGGTTAAAGGGACCAAATTTGGTCTCAATGACCAATTTCCAAGAGGGATAAACAAACGTCGTAAGAGACTGTATCCGGAACAGAGGCAACAGAAGGAGAAGGGTAAACGTGCCTTTCTCATTGTGGACAAACTCATTAAAGATGGACAGCTATTCCGAGATAGCTCCATAACACCATGGCTGTACTAAATTCTACAGGGACTTCAGGTTACGAAAAAACGAAAGTATGGGAACTGTAAAAATATCTGAACACTTTGTAGTGGATATGAACACACATGTATTCAATTACATGCTCGCTTACACATATGGAGTTGTACTTACACACACACACCTGATCTTGCTCTCTTCTCTCACTCTCTCTTTCTCTCTTTCCTCTTCTCTCCTTCTCTCTCTATTGTCAAAACTGTTTTATAATTTAATATATTTCTTGTTTGTCTATCTTTTTTATGCATTTGTCTACAAGTTTATATATGTTTACAACAAGCAAGGGGAAGAAATCAGAACACAGTTATTGGGGAATAATGACATATTGTACGGAATACATTTGTACTTTTGTGAAGCTGTCTCTAGAGTAATGCAAGGTCTCTTTCATGATCATATGAAACGTAAATTGCTATGGAAATGCTGGGATGTGATTTTCAATGATGTTAACGGTAATTATGATAAAACTATGACGGTGATACGATATGGCTTACAATTATCATCATGGATATTAAGGCTATACGCACTACATGTTACACACATAGACACTCAACCATGCAAATTGGCTGAGTTATTATTTATTTGGACAGCACACATTATAGTCTTCTTATACAGACATCGTACACACAAATCACATCCAATATCAAAGACATAAACCTACACATAATATATTTTCTCAATGTTCTAACATCTGTGGCATTGGCTCACAAGCAAACAGGCAAGGGAATAAAACAAATATTGCTAGAACCTATTTCTTGAATTCTAAATCTCAGACATTTGAAAGCTCTAATTTTGACCATCATAATACCTCTGATGGCAGTAACTTTACAAGCACTAATTATGGTCAATTTAGACTGAGAATAGTATCTAATTATGGCAAGGGGGGAAATAAGTATAGCCATTTATATTTGTAACGGTTTAGAAGATTATAAAAAATTATCAGTCTTTACATGGCTAAAAGAAAAGGAGTATAACATATGTTTACAGGAAACTCGCCCTACATCCTTAGATGAAGTTAATAATTTTCTCTCATGGACAAAGGAACTCAAAAGTTGTGATGATATTAATTAACAAAAATGTTGATCTGAATGTGCAAATAGTCAGGAATTATTTGCAAGGAAGGTGTTTCTTTTTGAATATGAAAGTGGACAAAAAAGGGATTTGGCTCATTAATCTATATGGTCCAAATCAGGATGATCCATACTTTATACATTTATACCAATTTATTGAACTTACAGGCAACAAATGATCAAATCATTATGGTAGGGCTATAACACAGTGTTAAGTACCTCAATGGACCGTAAAGGTAATCACTCTACAAACTGTCATCACCATGCTCTTTTAAGGAAATCACAAATATTATGGACACATTAGAAATAGTGGATATTTGGAGACTTAAAAAACCCTGACCTAGTGCGATATACATGGAGGAGACTTAATCAAGCTAGTCGATTTGACTACTTTCTTGTCTCTTTCTCTCTTGCATCAAAGGATTAAAAAGTTTTAATAGGAGACAGAATGCGATCAGATCATCATCTACTTGGCATTCACATAATTACAGAGGAAGATGTTTTTGGGGCTATTAAATTGATGGCATACCGGTAGAGGTATATCAAGCCGTTTTTGACATACTAAAATCTCCATTGTTAGATTGTTTTAACTACTCTAGAAATGGTAGTCTGTCAGGAACTCAGCAGGAAGTTCTGATTTCTCTATTACTAAAACAAGACCTAGATGTCAAATATAAAGACCCAGTCTATCTAAAAAACTGGAGGACCCTCACGCTTCAATTTTGTGATGCAAAAATACTAGTGAAATGCATAGCATTCAGAATTAAAAGGGTTTTACCAGGTACTGTTCATCCTGATCAGACAGGTTGGACGATACATTGGAGATAATATACGACAACTACTAGAAATAATAGGACATCATGAAATATCTAAGAAGCCAGGCCTGGTATTTATAGTGGATTTTGAAAATACATTTTATAAAGTAAGAGTGGATTTTATTTATAAATGCCTGGATTTTTTCAATTTCGGTGATTCTCTTATAAAATGGGTAAAAATAATGTATAACAACCACATGTGTAAAATAGTAAACAATGATTACTTCTCAGAGAGTTATGAAATGTCAAGAGGAGTTAAACAAGGGTGTCCGCTGTCACCATATCTATTTGTTATGACCATCGAAATGCCAGATATTAAAATCAGATCCAATAACAACAATAGAGGATTAGAAATCCAAGATTTAAAAACAAAGGTGTCTGTGTATGCCGATGACTCAAGTTTTATATTAAGTCCACACGCTAGATCCCTGCAATTGAAGAGCTAGATAACTTTTCTGAATTCTCTGAACTAAAACCTAATTATGATAAGTTTACAATATTATGTATTGGATCTTTAAAAAATACAACTTTTACATTACCCTGCAGTTTACCTATAAAATGGGCTGATGGTGAAGTAGACATACTTGGTATTCATATCACAAAATATTTAAATAAGCAATCCACAATGAATTTCAATAGAAAATGTGTAAAAATAGACAAGATCCTGCAACCATGAGCAAAGAATATTTTGCTTTATCTGGGACGCAAAACCAGACAAAATAATGCATGCCTATCTATATAATGAGTATGAATTGGGTAGATTGAGATAATTAAATATGAAAGCACTAAACCTCTCTCTAAAACCTTCACTTATTCAAAAGTTTTACTTGATCCCTAAATGGTTCTCATGTAGATTACTAAGAAAAGCTTATCCATTGTTTAAAAACTGCTTTTTTTTTTGCTGGCTACAATTTACATTTCATCCCCCTGAGAATACAGAACAAATATTACAACAAATATTATGGATGAACTCAAATGTGCTTGTTGATACAATACCTGTATTTATGAGAAAGATGTTTGAAAACAGTATTTTGTTCTTAAATTATATTGTAAATTGGAATGGTAGAGTTATGTCCTTCATGGAGTTATCAGAATTGTACGGGAAGGTCTGCTCAATCAAAGAGTACAACCAATTGATTACAGCATTACACCAAAAATGGAGGAGGCAGGTGGCAGCGGGAGGAGTTGGGGAACTGGTCTGTCTGCCCAATATAAAGGATCAAAACTGGCGGAGGAATAAAAATACCATAAATAGGAAAGTGTACCAGTTTCATCTGAGGACCAGGATGTTGACAACTGTGCCATACAGATTGCAAAATAGTTGGGAAGAGATTTTTGATGCACCGATTCTGTGTTACAGGGTGTATGAGTTGATATATAAAACAACAACAACAACAAAACAACAACAACAAGATTCAAGACTTCGTGCTTTTCAGCTAAAATTATTATGTAGAATTCTTGCCACCAACAAAATGTTGAAAATTTGGGGCATAAAGTCTTTGAAGCTCTGCAGATGTTGTTGTGAGGATCAATATGCCATTTATTTTGGTATTGCCCTCAGGTAGCCTGTTTCTGGTCTCAGGTTCAGGTTCTAAAATTGACCCTAGAAATAGGAGAGACCTTGTCAGTCAATTACTAATATACTAAGACTCGTAGTAAAATTATTTATCTTCAACTCGCAATCTGTGGATTCTATTCGATTAGATAGATTGAAATTGTACGTTAAACATCACAGCATAGTTGAAAGATATACAGTTGAAGTTGGAAGTTTACATACACTTACCTTGGAGTCATTATTAAAACTCATTTTTCAACCAATCCAGAAATGTCTTGTTAACAAACTATAGTTTTGGTAAGTCGGTTAGGACATCTACTTTGTGCATGACACAAGTAATTTTTCCAACAATTGTTTACAGACAGATTATTTCACTTATAATTCACTGTATCAAAATTCCAGTGGATCAGAAGTTTACAAACACTAAGTTGACTGTGCCTGTAAACAGCTTGGAAAATTCCAGAAAATGATGTCATGGCTTTAGAAGCTTCTGATAGGCTTGTTGACATAATTTGAGTCAATTGGAGGTGTACCTGGTGATGTATTTCAAGGCCTACCTTCAAAATCAGTGCCTCTTTGCTTGACATGGGAAAATCAAAAGAAATCAGCCAAGATCTCAGAAAAATTATTGTAGACCACCCCAAGTCTGGTTCGTCCTTGGGAGCAATTTCCAAATGCCTGAAGGTATCACATTCATCTGTACAAACAATAGTACGCAAGTATAAACACCATGGGACCACGCAGCCGTCATACCGCTCAGGAAAGAGACGCATTCTGTCTCCTAAAGATGAATGTACTTTGTTGCGAAAAGTGCAAATCAATCCCAGAACAACTGCAAAGGACCTTGTGAAGATGCTGGAGGAAACAGGTACAAAAGTATCTATATCCACAGTAAAATGAGTCCATTTTATGGCATCATGAGGCGCGGAAAGTATGTGTATATATATATTGAAGCAACATTTCAAGACATCAGTCAGGAAGTTAAAGCTTGGTCGCAAATGGGTCTTCCAAATGACCCATTTGGAGAATGACCCCAACTTCCAAAGTTGTGGCATAATGGCTTAAGGACAACAAAGTCAAGCTATTGGAATGGCCATCACAAAGCCGTGACCTCAATCCTAAAGAAAATGTGTGGGCAGAACTGAAAATGTGTGTGCGAGCAAGGAGGCCTACAAACCTGACTCAGTTACACCAGCTCTGTCAGGAGGAATGGGCCACTATTCACCCAACTTATTGTGGGAAGCTTGTGGAAGGCTACTCGCAACATTTTGACCCAACTTTAGCAATTTAAATACTGGGAATGTGATGAAATAAATATATATTATTATTAAATACTATTATTCTGACATTTCACATTCTTAAAATAAAGTGGTGATCCTAACTGACCTAAGACAGGGAATTTTTACTCGGATTAAATGTCAGGAATTGTGTGAAAACTGAGTTTAAATGTATTTGGCTAAGGTGTATGTAAACCTCCGACTACAAACTGTATGTTGCGTAGATATCCGAAGAGTGTGGCCAGCAGATATAGTTGGGATGAGCTGAGGGAAGCTGAAGGTTGGAATGTGGAATTGGGGACAAGTGGGAGTGGAGTGTCTGTGCGGGAGATAGAATGATGGTCAAAGATAAAAGTAAAAAATAAAGTCAAAATTAAACATAATCAAAAGTATGTTTGAATGACAATGAGGGGCAGTGGTTTTACAGCTAATGCCGGTTGGCCTGAGCCTGATGCCGTGCAGGTGTTTGTACACATGCATATACACACACTCTCATGCAAATAAACGCATACAAAAACACACACATACATGTAATAGCGCCAGACATGTACACAAACATATGCAGTTGGCAATGCTGTTATGATTTTATTTGTCTTTGATGTTTGTCATGACTGTCCTGACCAGGTCAGGTTACAGGAGACCACAACCCTACAGATTATCTCTCAACCCCAACAGAGGAGGGAGAGATCAAGGGGTCTGAAGATGTGGGGGTTTTATGATCCCTCACGCCCCTGATAAATCTCAGGTCACAGACAAATTCCTTTGTCCTGTTACTATGGAGAACCAGCCTCAGAACATTAAACATGAAATAAAGAGACTTTGGAACAATGGTTTCCGTCAGCGACAGTGGTGGTCATTGACAGTAGATGGAATGTGAAAATTTTGTTTTGTTATTAAAGGTTAATAGATGACGTTGTTACGAAAACATTGTAACGTGAAGTGTTTTCCTAGTATATGTTTGATGTTTATACATTGTACGTTGTGTGGAAAATGTCCAAATCAAAGGGAATGTTTTGGTAAAGATGAAATGTTAAGTTAGTTGTCTAAAATTGGGTTTGAGTAAAATCTAGACCTTGCCTCATTAACTTGGTATGCCCAGAGAACTGCCCTAAAGGCGGTTACTCCCACTTCTGACCTAAGGGTATAAAACCTGTGAGTATAGAATTTACAGAGAAGACTACGTGACCCAAGCTGCAGCCAAGGTCTAAAAAGTCAACAAACCCAGAAGTAAGTTTGAAGACAAAGAAATAATTTTCTAACAAGCTACGGATGAGTAGTTGTGTCTAAGCGGGTGAATTCAAGTCAAACCACCTAGCCTCCATCTCCCATCGAATCGTGGTATCTAAAGGGTTTCATTCCTATGCTGTGAGCTCTGAGCTACAGAGCTGTCTGTCTTCAGAAGACCCCTTCCAGAGCAAAGGGTGAGGGAACAGACTCCTAAGCCAAAAGGACACTGACATCGGGAGTACGATCAGAGAGGTGCGCCAGAGTAGTGCGTCATCGAGCAGCCAGAACGGTACACACAGAGATTCCTCTGAGATCATCCCCACGTAATTACATCATTATATTCTGACCCATAAGAGCGGCAGTTTGTGGCAAGGCTAGAGTTAGACTAGCATAGCTGACAAATTCACCCAAATGTATATTTCTCTCGTGTACTTTCTTTTTTCTCTCTCTCTTTGAAATCCCCATTTTGGGTAACACGCGCCATAGTTTGTTGGCCCGTTATACTAAGTTCTAATCAATAGCCTTTAATGTGTTTTGTCTATGTGTATCTTTTATCAGAATTTTTGCTTTTTAGTAAATAAATATTAAACTAAGATTGGTGTGGTACGAACTCATTGGTGAGACCCGGGTCCATGCAGATTCACGGACTATACGACGTTCAGAACGAGATTGGTAGAGGTAACTGGTTAATTAGCGGCTGTTGTAAAATAGATATTCTGATATTCTTTGAGTTCATTTGGGAAATAGAAACTCAATAAAAACTAGTTTTCCCATGGTGCCCCAGGTTAATGAGTTAGTCATTGCTTGATTCATATCACGCAATTAGAAACTTGTAATCATTCGATGAGCAACAGTCTAATACAACGTCACAACATGTTTTTTGTTTTTTAGTTTTTTTGCATTGTTTTTTGCTGTTTTCTTCTTTTGTTTTCTTTTTTCTCTTTCGATCATTCTCTTGGTTGTTGGTGAATCGGGGGGTTCTTGGGGGTGTGGAATGGAATTAATAATATATACAGTATATATATATTTTTTTCCTTGGGGGAGACTGTGGAAGGGGTCTTGAATGGTTGAGGGACAGCTATTGGGGAACTGTGGGAGGGATCTTGGAGGGTTCGGTTTCACGTTTTTTTGCCTGGTGGGAGATCTGTCAACGTGCCCTTGAGCAGGGCATTGACCCTGGATGCTTCTGTGTTTCGCTCTGAATTTGACTCTGTTGGATGACTGGTATGGTGTAGTTGTTGAGCAGCTTCACTGCAAGTATATTGTATGTTTCGATATCCAATATATATATATTTTTAAATAATATAATTAAAAATGATGTCTCCATATCTTGCATTACTCATCTCATAAGTATAAACTGTACTCTAGCCTATTCTACTGTATCTTAGTCACTTTAATTGTGTATAAATATTGCATCACCCATCTCATATGTATATACTGTATTCTATACTATGCCACTGTATCTTAGTCCAATGCCGTTCTGACATTGTCACTTTCTGACCTTAGTTCCTTTTTTATGTCTTTGTGTTAGGTTGGTAAGGGCGTGAGTTGGGGTGGGTAGTCTATGTTCTTTTTCTACGTTATATTTCTATGTGTTTGGCCTAGTATGGTTCTCAATCAGAGGCAGGTGTCGTTCGTTGTCTCTGATTGAGAATCATACTTAGGTAGCCTGTTTTCCCCATTTTGGTTGTGGGTGTTTAATTTCACATTTAGTTTTACATCATATCTCTGACTGTCACATTCTAACATCATATCTCTGACTGTGTCACATTCTAACATCGTATCACTGACTGTGTCACAATCTAACATCATATCACTGTTGTGACATGACCTTCATTAATCTGATGACTGATATGTTTTGAATCAACTAACTAGGTTTAATTGTTACTTTATTAAATTAATTGTGTAAGAACTAACTCATTAGGATTTGGGGAACCATGGAAAAGGTTGTTTAACGATTTACTATCACCCAAATTAAACTTAGATCATATATATATATATATATATAACAGTCATTTATTAATCATTACCTCATATCAGTCTCATAGATCTGAACGTCGCATACTCCTTTTGTTATATATGCACAAACCTGAGTCTTACTGATCATTCTGTATCACACAAATTGATTTAACTTCTTATGGCTGGGGGGGGGGGGGGGGGGGTTAGTATTGAGTAGCTTGGAAGAATAAGGTGCCCAGAGTAAACTGCCTGCTACTTAGACCCAGAAGCTAAGATATGCATAGTATTAGTATATTTGGATAGGAAACACTTTGAAGTTTCTAAAATGGTTTGAATCATGTCTGTGAGTATAACAGAACTTATTTAGCAGTCGAAACCCAGAGGACAAACCATTCAGATTTCTTTTTTTGAGGTCACTGTCTTTTCAATTACATTTATTTGGGAATCCAGATTTCTAAGGGACCTTCTTGGAGTTCCTATCGTTTCCACTGGATGTCAACAGTCTTTAGAAATTGGTTGAGGTTTTTCCTTTGTGTAATGAAGAAGTACGGCCATCTTGAACGAGGGTAACTTGAAGTGTACTGTTAGATAGAGGCGCTTGACCAGAAAACTACAGTTTGTTTTCCTCCTGTATTGAACACAGATCATCCAGTCTTCTATTTGATTGATTATTAATGTTAAAAATTACCTAAAGTTGTATTACAAAAGTAGTTTGAAATGTTTTGGCAAAGTTTACAGGTAACTTTTGAGATATTTTGTAGGAACCGGTGTTTTTCTGGAACATACACACCAAAATAAATGGACATTTTGGTTATATATCGACGGAATTAATAGAACAAAAGGACAATTGTTTATTAGAGTCCCAACAGAAGAAGCTCGTCAAAGGTAAGGCATTAATTATATTTTTATTTCTGCGTTTTATGTCACCCCTGCAGGGTTGAAATATGCTTTTCTCTCTTTGCTTACTATGGTGCTATCCTCAGATAATAGCATCTTTTGCTTTCGCCGAAAAGCCTTTTTGAAATCTGACATCTTGGCTAGATTCACAACAAGTGTAGCTTTAATTTGCATGTATTATTTAATGAAAGTTTGATTTTTAAAGTAATTGATTTGAATTTGGCGCTCTGAATTCTTCCTGGCTTTTGAAGTTAATGATTTGTTTACTAACTAACTCAATGATAACAGAGGATACACACACACACAGCATAGGTTATTGATTAGAATCTCAATATGATGAAAACAGGTCCCTAGCGGACTAACACAATAGGGCTCTTGTTACAAAACATGCAGAGTTAAAGAGAGAGAGAGAAAGAAAGAGAGACACGACACATGGATACATGTAGAAGCTACTCTCACAGTAATCCTAACGCTTTGCTCCGAACCGCCGCCCGTTTGGGTAAGAAGTAATGCAAATAAATGGACATTTTGGATATTTTACGTGTTGAAGGTCTTCCTTCATCGTGTGACCCATGCCTTTGCGAAAATTGGGCCTTCTCCTTAGTTCTTAAGTGTAAGGTTCTGATTGTCCACAAGAGGTCATAATGTCCTCCTTCTTAGTTGTCTGTGTTTACTTTCACTCATTCTGGAAGAGTGGTCTTCTGGGGACAGCTAATCATCCGTGTCGATGATCCCCATTGGGGTGATGAGAGCAGTGTAGTCAACGATGATTTGAAGAGAGTAACCTGGTGATCCTACTTAAATTCACTTTCTTAGATACAGTACTTAGAACAGCTACTCAGCCGTAACATCGATTGTTAGGGATGCTACTTTGTCGTCTTTACCTCGTGTTGATTTTCTGTGTTGTAACCAATGGAGACCTAAGCTGCAGCTCGAGTCCTACCGGTCTGGTATGTTAATTCTTAACTCAATCTTTTACACACTCGGGTAGAAAGGGGCAATTCCATCATACTGACACGCTCTCTGAGCTCCCTCAGGCATGGCCAGTTATTGGCAAAGTATCCTCTAAACTATGATCTCGTTAGAAAGTTAAAATCACATTCCTATCTTAACAAAAATATTCTCTTCATCCTTGATATTTCCTGCACAATGTAAGGGATGTAAACCTGATATACACAGTGTAAAAGCTCTTCAAGCTACAATATTTTCATTATATCACTTTTATACAATTTTTAATGACATCACAAAATATACATACATTTCCCATATTCCATCTCTCATCATTTCCCACATTTGGATGTTGAAAATATTGATTCCAATCACCAATACTAGGACCAAAAGGAGTCGTCTGCAGCATACAATTTACAATTGGCGTGAGGTAAAAACCCCACACCAATCCTTCCTCCCGTCTGCGGGTGAGTGGTTTCTGTAGATGCTGATCCATTGTAACGAGATATTTGGATCCTCACAGGAGAGTCATGACATCACTGATCCAAGAGTTCCATTATTAGAGCACGGTGGTCAGGATGAAAAGTCACCAGGCCGGAACTACTCCAAATGTTTCACCATGATGACATCACACTATAGGCTTACAGGAAGGACCATAGTATCAGGCAATACACAAACACACACACAGAGAGAGAAACAAATCTGACCTCCTTTTCTTAGCACCACCTGATGCATTTCACCCCTCTTGTGACTGTCCAAATATTTGAGTGGGAGAGACATTTAAGAGAGACCCTGAGAGGAGCACAATAATCCAGCACCTGGCTGAGCCACTGAGCCACGTTGAGCCACTGAGCCAGGCTGAGCCGCTGAGCCACTGAGCCAGGCTGAGTTTCTGAGTCAGGCTAAGCCACTGAGCCAGGCTGAGCCACACTAGAACACCTTGACAGCAGGAAACTGGCTGACACCTGATTAGAATCACAAATGACCCCTTTATTCCCCATGACAAAATCACTATTAGGAACAGCCAGCTGTGGAATAACACACATATTAGAATAATATGTCTTTAATATTTTCTCATTTGAAAAGGGTGAGAATCGGGAGATAACAAAACTCAAGAGCTAAGACGTTTGTTTAGGCAGCAAGTTACAAACCACTTCTTAACCAGGCCTTTATATTATTCTTCCCTTTTTAGCAAATTTGTTTGTGTACGTTTTCAATTATCTTAATTTCATTGGCTTTTTTTATCTTGAACACTAACCTCTGTGAGTTTGTCTGGAGCTATATTTAAAGGCGGCCGCCGGCCGGGGCTACGGGGACGCTTTGGAAACTGTTTACATTAGTGGGAAGCTTTTGGTCTCAGATAAAAGTATGTAACTGCGCTGAAGTGCCCTGCTTTTCCCATACACTCTGGAATCCTTTTCAAATCCCCTGTCATTATATCAAATGTTTGGATTAGGGATCTCTAAACCATTTCCGCATTTCAATTTGGTTATTATTCTCCCAGGGTGATATGGCAGTGAATGTCATGGATTACTGTGTACAGTTACAGCCCCATACAGCTTCTGAAGTCGTCTACTGTGTGTGTGTCTGTGGATGCATGTGATACATGTGTGTACGTCAATGTCCTTTATTAACCGTGTCCTATTCAGACATTGCTAACTGACTGGTCAGAGGTGGTCCGGTAAAGAAGCACCACTGCTGACATGAACCCACTGTTTGTCCCCATCATCAGTAGACCTTCACACAATAATCCCTCCCCTATTCAATTAATCCAATCAACAGAGTCGCAGCTTTCTGTGTGCCGACCGAGTGTACAGGACTATCTGTGTTAGCTCAGCGCTCGTATAGCATCCCAACCTGTCAAACAGACAGACCGACAGATCAACCAACAGACAGACAGGAGAGGGAGGGTCAACATCCAAAGTGATGAATGTCTTTCAATGGAAAAGCTATGCGGAATGTCTTTGGGTTTAATCAAAACTAAAAAAATTGAGTTGGCATGGCTGTTTTCTCTGCACTCATGTCCACTGATAGCCTGACATTAATGACACCATAAATCAGGTTGGTGCCAGGTTTTTGGTCATGTTTCAGGGTGGTGGACCAGTCGGAGTGGAGGAGGCCAGGGTGCGTTGGAATGCTGGATATACATGGGAGTAAACCAGTCCCTGGAGATAGGCCCCGTCTGAGACAGACCCAGGAGAGAGGAGCAAGAGAGAGGAGAGAGAGAGAGAGGGAGAGAGAGAGAGAGAGAGGGGGAGGGTGGTGGACATTGCTAGAGTTGGTTGGCAGCAGCTATCTTGTCTGGGTTCCCAGAAGATTTGAATCTGTGAGAGCCCTATTTGGTAGGCTAGTTGTTCCCAATTGTTTTGTCTGAGAACGTCATTCAGCCATGTCACGCATGTCTGAGACATTTAATTTAAGCAACAACTAAAGTAATCTATTTCATGTTTCACTTTATTTGCTTGTAATGAGGGATCAATTCCTGTTCATGATGTAGGCCTAGTTTTTAGTATTATTTCAACTCAATGCCCATTGGCCATATGATAACAGCTGTAGTGTTCGTCTATCCAACAAGCCCAAACGCAGCTGATAATCCCCTGTCTGAGGTAATATGAACGCCATGCTCCTCTGCACCATCTCTCCATTCCTCATCCTTCTCTGTGATCCACCATTCATATAAACACACAAGTGCACTCTGGGCCAGGTTCTAAACAAATATGACATGATTGATTTGACAGAAGGCAATGAGATAGCTGTTTATGGGCTAACAACTATGAATAGCCTGCCTGAAACTCCCATACGCAAGAGACATGGCCAAGAAGCATAGCAGGACAGTTGCTCATTAGAACGAGGGGGAGGAACTGGACCACTGTGTAGGTTTGCATCCCAAACGGCACCATATTCCCTATGTAGTGCACTACTTTTGACCAAGGCCCATAGTGCTCTGGATTGCTCCCATGGATTACTTAGTATTATGAGTGGTCTGTAGGGTCTTGGCTATAGTGAACTAGAACACACTGCATTCAGAAGAGATTGCACAGTTTCTTGGAAATTCAGAAAGAGCAAACTGCAATGGAATTGTCTGTGCTATTAGCAAGTACACTATCCATGTTTTCCACCAAATGGCATTATGACAATGTGAGTAGGCAACAAGAAAAGACAGGGATTCTTAAATTGTAGAAAGTATGTTCAAGGTTGAGAATGTAGCTTACTACAGACTGAAGAGTGTCATTAAACATTGAAAACATACCACTCTGTAAAGCACTCCATTTCTACTGGAATTACATACAGCTGTCTACAGAAATACAGCGAGCGCATAGATTCCCATCACAGTGAATGCAGCGTCAAGGAGCAGTACGTCAAGATCACTATCACAAGAGCTATTTTTGAAAAAGCTATAGAGACAGACAGCAGTACCAACAGTGTGTGTTTCCAATCCCTGGATGGCTTATAGATGCCGGAAATCTTATCTACCTACATGCTGTCACAAACTGCCATATGTAATATAGGGGCTGCTACCTGAAGGAAAGCTGCTAGGGGGAATTCAAGAGAGGAGGACGACAATGTGCATTCCCACAAACAGACAACGCGCTCGACACAGGAGTGAGGCAAACGTCAGTCGGTAAACAAATAACAGGAGATTGTGAGGGAACACCTTCGCCCCGGCCTGATGATAATCGCCTTGCCAGATTGTGCCAATGGCAACTTCTTGTGGAGAGAGCTAGGGATTTTGGGGTCTGTGTCATTTTACACAAACAACACCTTCTGTACACTAGATCTGATTACTTTTACCGCTTGTCAACTGTGTCCAATCTAATCTGTCTGTCAATCGGTGGCGTAGGGAGAGGTATGTGTGTGTCTGTGTGTGTGTGTGTGTGTGTCTGTGTGTGTGTGTGCGTGTGTGCGTGCGTGTGTGTGTGTGTGTGTGGGGGGGGAGGGGTGCCTTGAAAGGTGGGGTGGAGTCTTACTGTATTGAACTGAGATAGAATTGACAAGCACTGAGGACATGTTAATGTGTTACCCTCTGCATTAGATACAGTAGCTGAGATGTAGCTTAATTGTTGCTGTCTGCAAATATTACATCTGTCTTCAACAATTCAAATCAATTATATTATCCTTCACTGTTCTGTGGTAGAATAAGGGTCAATACTTCAACACTAACAACACATTGAATTTATTTTAATTTAGCAGATGCTCTTATCCAGAGGGACTTACAATTAGAATACACAGGCCCTTGTGTGTGTGTGTGTGTGTGTGTGTGTGTGTGTGTGTGTGTGTGTGTGTGTGTGTGTGTGTGTGTGTGTGTGTGTGTGTGTGTGTGTGGAGTGGGAGAACACAGACTTGGTGTCATGTAAGCAGTAGTAAAGCCAGGGGAGACTCCCAGCGATCTCTGCTGATCCCAGAAAAGGGTCTGGGAGAGACACTGAAATAAAATCCTCACATAGAGAAACACACTATCAAATGTCGTCATGGCAATTATCACTGAATAAATATGAATTGCAGTGGCAGCTATAATTACTTCAAATGAAGGTATAATCACTAATATGCTGGTGTTAGACATACACTGGTGTTAGATACACACTGGTGTTAGACATACACTGGTATTAGATACACACTGGTGTTAGATATACACTGGTGTTAGATACATATTGGTGTTAGATATACACTGGTGTTAGATATATCACTGGTGTTAGACATACCACTGGTGTTAGATATACACTGGTGTTAGACATAACACTGGTGTTAGATATACCACTGGTGTTAGACATACACTGGTGTTAGATACACACTGGTGTTAGATATACACTGGTGTTAGACATACCACTGGTGTTAGATATACCACTGATGTTAGACATACACTGGTGTTAGATACACTCTGGTGTTAGATATACACTGGTGTTAGACATACCACTGGATTAGATATACCACTGGTGTTAGATATACCACTGGTGTTAGATACACACTTGTGTTATACATACCACTGGTGTTAGATACACACTTGTGTTAGACATACCACTGGTGTTAGATATACACTGGTGTTAGATGTACACTGGTGTTAGATACACACTGGTGTTAGACATACCACTGGTGTTAGATATATCACTGGTGTTAGATATTTCGCTGGTGTTAGATATACTACTGGTGTTAGATATGCACTGGTATTAGATACATATAGGTGTTAGATTTACACTGGTGTTAGATACACACTGGTGTTAGATATACACACTGGTGTTAGATACATATTGGTGTTAGATTTACACTGGTGATAGATACACACTGGTGTTAGATATACACTGGTGTCAGATATACACTGGTGTTAGATACACACTGGTGTTAGATATATCACTGGTGTTAGATATACCACTGGTGTTAGATATACCACTGCTCATCAAATTGCCATGCGAGCCAGGCTCTGAAACCTGTGTGTTAGCATTAAGGCCCCTGCTGGCAGATGGAAATTAATGTGCGCTGTGCATCTCCCTAATTCAATCAGATCCTCCCTTTGCCGGACTCTTCATTTGATTACTGGGCTGAAGCCATCAAGATTTCCTGGACAAAATTAATGCTTGTATTAATCTGGCAATTTCCATTTAAAATGCGGGGCATCGACTTGATTAATATGGACTGATGCTGGATAATTACAACAACAAACACTGTGGGGCTATAGGAGAAGCACAGCTGGGCATGGCCTCGCATGCCGCATGGGTCAAAGGAAAGCAATGGCCATGACTGAGGCGATGAATCTTTTAGCCGGACCCTTATGCAATTAACAAGCAGCGCCTCTATTAATTTGCTGCCCCCAAAGTGGTGACTGGTCAGATGTCTCAGGCTCAGGGGTCAGTGGTCAGTGGTCGAGAGCAGAGGTCAAGCCAACAGTAGCTCTGGTCAAATGAGGAAAAGAATTGGACAAATTCCAAATTAATTTGAATTGCTGACTTTTTGTCTCTCATCTTCCCCCCTGTCTTCAGATCCATTAAATATTAAGGATCTCTATGTGGTATAAAAGGGGAACATTCCGTGCACATTTAATTGGCAGTGATCAATCTGGGAGTGCTGTGTTTGAGGATTCAATAACGGGAAATCAATGTTGGGCCTCTGCTGAGAGGATGGCTGTGTTCTTAAGAGGGGGGGGGGGGGGGGGGATTATAGGTTAACATTTATTCGGTAGCAATATCGTAATGCCTCGGCCAGGGGTGTAATATTAAACCAGCGATCCATCTCCATCCATTACAAGTGTCCCATTGATCCCGGGGCTCATCGACCTTTCGCTTTTCTGAGGAATGTTTCATCCTGTGTGCTATATATATACGGTGGTATTTGTTTTGTTAGGCGTGGTGTCTTTCGTACTCCCATCATGTATTTCCATGTGACAGGAGAACAAGAGAGAAGTAGAGAGAGCAAGGGAGAGAGAGAGAGAGAGAGAGAGAGAGAGAGAGAGAGAGAGAGAGAGAGAGAGAGAGAGGGAGAGAGAGAGAGAGAGAGAGGGAGAGAGAGAGAGAGAGAGAGAGAGATAAAGAGAAATGGGGGAGAGAGAGAGGGGGAGAGAGGGAGGGAGAGAGAGAGAGAGAGATAAAGAGAAATGGGGGAGAGAGGGAGGGAGAGAGGGAGAGAGAGATAAAGAGAAATGGGGGAGAGAGAGAGGGGGAGAGAGGGAGGGAGAGAGAGAGAGAGAGAGAGAGAGAGAGAGAGAGGGAGAGAGAGAGAGAGAGAGCGAGAGAGGGGGAGAGAGGGAGGGAGAGAGAGAGAGAGAGAGAGATAAAGAGAAATGGGGGAGAGAGAGAGGGGGAGAGAGAGAGGGAGAGAGAGAGAGGGAGAGAGGGAGGGAGAGAGGGAGAGAGAGATAAAGAGAAATGGGGGAGAGAGAGAGGGGGAGAGAGAGAGGGAGAGAGAGAGGGAGAGAGGGAGGGAGAGAGGGAGAGAGAGATAAAGAGAAATGGGGGAGAGAGAGAGGGGGAGAGAGAGAGGGAGAGAGAGGGGGAGAGAGACGGCAACAAGGAACACAAGGACTGTTTTTCTATTAATTCGAACCACTGGATTAAAGCACATACAGTAACTTCACATTGTCATTTCAATGTTAACTGAAGATACATTTTATAAAAACATTCATCTGTTTCTAGATCTACCCATTAATTTACCTTAGAGAAGCACTGTAGTGTAATTTGTCAATGTGTTGCATGTGTGGTTAGATCCTTCCTCTGGAAGAGCGTGAGTAAGTCTAAAACACCCAGGTCAAAGTTCAAATGCTCATCCCACTCCTCATTAATAGCGTCATAATCAGCTGCGTCATTGACCTTCCATTGCCTTTGCCCGGGACACAGCAAGAGCTTCAAAAGCGCCCATCGCTCCCAAGGTTAATGCCCTACAAAATGGCATGAAAAGTTGTCAAAATGAACATTATGCCGAGGTAGCTATGATTCCCATTTGGGAAGTGGGTCTCTTTTAATGTAGGAGGGAAAGCATTCCCACATGCTTGAAAATATGGCTAATACTCCAGGACAGTGGCTTCACGTCAGCCTCCTGTGCGGATTGAAAACACCTATTTGTTAAATGGGTGGAGATGAAATGAAGCCTGACACTATTTTTTTTAGGAAAACACAGTTTGAATTGGCCCTGCCCCTTCATTTTCAAGCCTTGTAAATATTGTATGTCACACACTCAGTCAGAAACTGTGAATGTAATTAGTGTTTATCTGTAGTTTGTCTCTCTCTATCTTTCTCTTTCTATCTCCATCTCTCTCTCTCCATCTGAACTGAATTGAATTCAAAGGGCTTTATTGGCACGGGAAACATATGTTTACATTGCCAAAGCAAATAGAATAGACAATAAACAAAAGGGAAATAAACAAGGGAGTTATGAGTAAACATTACACTCACAAAAGTTTTAAAGGCATATAGACATTTCAAAAGTTAGATTATTGGCTATGTACAGTGTGGTAGCAAGTAGTTGAAGTATGAAAGGGAAAATAAATAAATTAACACATAAATGTAAGTTGGATTTACCATGTTGTTTGTGCTCACCTGGTTGCCCTTTTCTCATGGCAACGAGCCATGGCATCTCTCTCTCTCTCTGACTGGATGTTGCCACGTAGGAGCATGTATGTTTCTATAGAATTAAACTGGCTGTTGTTACAGAGGACTACTCTCCTATAAATGATTATGTAATATAGCGATGTGAAGGAAAATAATGAAAATGCATCTGTGTGTGCCTGTGTGTGTGCTTCTGCACATATGTGCCTAGAGTAGTTGATGCATGGCTGCGTTTTAAGTGCCACAAATGGATGTGTAGATGTTTTGAAAAAATCCTTTAGGTAGAACATATGCAGTGCTCTACTGTCACATTTCTTTATGTTTCCCTCTTAGGTATCAATGAACAGTTATTTTGCCCTTAGCTGCGATAAGCAGCTGTTGAAACAAAGCTTTTGGTCCCTGAGCTACATAGCGTCAGTTGAGAAACACAGTAAATAAGAGTCAAACCAAGCAAAGAGACAAAACAACATATGTTGATACTCTTATGATTTGAAGTGGTTCCCCTCTAACTCGTAGCGTCACAGATGAGTTACAATTGATGTTTTACACTCTTCCCATCTGCCGCCAAGGAGCTTGGATTCATGATTCAGTCCTGTGTGTGTGTGTGTGTGTGTGTGTGTGTGTGTGTGTGTGTGTGTGTGTGTGTGTGTGTGTGTGTGTGTGTGTGTGTGTGTGTGTGTGTGTGTGTGTGTGTGTGTGTGTGTGTGTGTGTGTGTGTGTGTGTGTGTGTGGGAGAGAGGGAGGGAGGGACATGACAATGATATTGATTGCCCTCCCCTTATGCCCCTCTTAGGATGCAGAGTGCAGTCAAAGAAGCACAAGCACCACTCCAACTCCCAGCTCCCCTCTCCCCCCCTCCAATATCGCCCCTACCCAGACTCCCAGTGTCGCTAACCAATGCAGCCCCAGAGCCAAGGAAGGGGTCTGGCGAGGAGGGGGCATTTGGGAGGGGAGAGGACTAGCCGACAGGGGCCTAAGCCTGGCTCTAGGGGGTTTATGCAGATCCAAGGACATTTTTCTCAGGGACCAGATTTTACACTTAAATTACCATTAGAGCCCTGCTCTCCCTGGGGGGTGCAGTCCACCATCTCAGTGGGGTTAAAAGTGGCACCGTGCCGGCACTGCATGCTAAATGAAGTGGAACTCATGTAAACTGCAGAGTGACCTCTCAGAGAACAGGAGGGCTATGACACATCAGTGGAAGGAAGCCTGGGGAAAGCACTAGTAACGCTACATAGTGTGAACGCCATGGGAATTTGCAAACTCTGTATAAAAACCAAAAAGACAACGTACAGGGATGCAGATTACTTTTACGTACATATTATTGAGCTTTGGTTTTGTTTATAATTTTGTTGGTGTTTTTTATATGTACAGTCATGGCCAAAAGTTTTGAGAATGACACAAATACTAATTTTCACAAAGTCTGCTGCCTCAGTTTGTATGATGGCAATTTGCATATACTCCAGAATGTTATGAAGAGTGATCAGATGAATTGCAATGAATTGAAAAGTCCCTCTTGCCATGGAAATGAACTGAATCCCCCAAAAACATTTCCACTGCTTTTCAGCCCTGCAACAAAAGGACCAGCTGATATCATGTCAGTGATTCTCTCATTGTTGACGAGGACAAGACTGGAGATCACTCTGTCATGCTGATTGAGTTCGAATAACAGACTGGAAGCTTCAAAAGGAGGGTGGTGCTTGGAATCATTGTTCTTCCTGTCAACCATGGTTACCTGCAAGGAAACACGTGCCGTCATCATTGCTTTGCACAAAAAGGGCTTCACAGGCAAGGATATTGCTGCCAGTAAGATTGCACCTAAATTAACCGTTTATCGGATCATCAAGAACTTCAAGGAGAGCGGTTCGATTGTTGTGAAGAAGGCTTTAGGGCGACCAAGAAAGTCCAGCAAGCGCCAGGACCGTCTCCTAAAGTTGATTCAGCTTTTGGAGGATGGCCTGGTGTCAAGAAGGGCAGCAAAGAAGCCACTTCTCTACAGGAAAAACTTCAGGGACAGATTGATATTCTGCAAAAGGATTGGACTGCTGAGGACTGGGGTAAAGTCATTTTCTCTGATGAATCCTCTTTCCGATTGTTTGGGGCATCCAGAAAAAAGCTTGTCCAGGGAAGACAAGGTGAGCGAGGTCTTGGCTTGATGGCGGAGTTTTATGACCCCCATAAATTTCGACTATACCAACCAGAATATAGCATGAGCTTAAAGTTTGGCAATTTGGTATGAACTTTGAACTCTTATTCACTAAAGAAGTGCTACCCCCTCCGCCCGCTAAACGTGGGCTAGGAGAGGACGGACAGAGTATGCATTCTACCATGCCCTAGTTCACCACTAGACAGTCTTCAGAGGACCAGAGAGCCATGCTGGACCATCCGTCCTCCCATCTATGAACAATCTACCCGAAGCGCAGCTCAGAGTAAATATTTATTGCATTCTCCTTTTTCAAATGGGCGGTTATTTAGAATGCATAAGATACTTTATTTACAATGGAATAGCTGCCTACCACCCGATAGAGACCCAAAACCTTTTTGCTCCTCAATCTTCCCGCTCTTTCACTCAAACCCAACCCCCTCTCTTTGTGTAACCAGCTGTCGTATCTGTTCCATCCGCTAGGGACGTTTTCCTTTATGACATCATTTGTAATCAATGTATGATACATTCTGTGTACATGTAATTCTGTGTGATTATTTAGGTATTTAGTAAATAAATAATTCAACCAAAATGTGTATTGCTGATTCAACTTGTTAGCCAGGGTTTGTGAAGATTTTACAACTTTCATATGAGACTAAATAAAGTTACGATTAAATATTGACTGCTATTGAGGTAAAAGATTACCAGGTATTTAAGAGTTTATTCTGAAGATAACAGCTCTATAAACATTATTTTGTGGTGCCCCGACATTCTAGTTCTAATTGTGGTGCCCTGACATTCTAATTGTTTTAGAGAATAGCATGTCATATCACTTACTCCGGCATAGCCAAAGACACGACAGCACTACCATCAGTCCTGTGTCATGCCAACAGTAAAGCATCCTGAGACCCTTCATGTGTGGGGTTGCTTCTCAGCCAAGGGAGTGGGCTCACTCACAATTTTGCCTAGAAGAATACAGCCATGAATACAGAATGGTACCAACACATCCTCTGAGAGCAACTTCTCCCAACCATCCAGGAACAGTTTGGTGACGACCAATGCCTTTTCCAGCATGATGGAGCATCTTGACATAAGGCAAAAGTGATAACTAAGTGGCTCGGGGAACAAAACATTGATATTTTGGGTCCATGGCCAGGAAACTCCCCAGACCTTAATCCCATTGAGAACTTGTGGTTAAAGAGGCGGGTGGACAAAAAAAAAAAAACACAAATTCTGACAAACTCCAACAATTGATTACACAAGAATGGGCTGCCATCAGTCAGGATGTGGCCCAGAAGTTAATTGACAGCATACCAGGGCGGATTGCAGAGGTCTTGAAAAAGAAGGGTCAACACTGCAAATATTGACTCCTTGCATCAACTTCATGTAATTGTCAATAAAAGCATTTGACACTTATGAAATGCTTGTAATTATACTTCACTATTCCATAGTAACATCTGACAAAAATATCTAAAGACACTGAAGCAGCAAACTTTGTGGAACTTAATATTTGTGTCATTCTCAAAACGTTTGGCCACGACTGTACAGACAGTATGCTGTATAAACTGCATGTGTCCTGTTGGCTCAATAGCCTGTGGACTGTTAGCTAGCTTCAGGCTATTCTGTTTCCTCAGCCTTACAGAGATTTTGTTACTCAGGTAGAACATTTCCTAATTTGACAGACCTCCTCCCTGTTGGTTTTTGTGACACTGAGATAAATGCTGTATTATGGACTCCATAGAAGGGGAGTTTGACAGGAAGGCCCATTATAGCGAGAGAGACAAGAAAGAAACGGAAAAGCAGCTATTTCCCCTCACCACCCCTTCAGACAAGGAATGGTTCCTACCCCTTCTCGCACTTCCCCAAACACACACACAGGTTTGTTTGTCTTTAATTCCCTCATGCGTGGAGGTAATGGGGACACTGTGACAGCTGTCACTCTGCAGTGACCTCAATTCAGCGCAGATTGGTAGTGGCACGGTGATTGTCAGGTTTGTGTGTGTGTGTATGGGGGGGCCGATGCTGGGGGTGTGATGTGTAAATGCTGTTTAAACACTGTGAGGGACTTCCTTATCTCTACACCTCCCCCAGGCCTAACAAACTGCCAGTACATATAATGTCCAGTCTACCAGCCATTCATTGTGACAACGGGCCAAATCTAGACTCACTTACTTCCTGTCGGAGGTGACACAGAGCATTACAGGCTGATTAGGTCCAATAACGGTTTAGATCAAACTAGGAAATCAAATATACAGTTGAAGAAAGTATACCAGTTTCATTTGAGGACCAGGATGTTGACAACTGTGCCACACATATTGCAAAATAGTTGGGAAGAGATTTTCTGATGTACCAATTCCATAGTACAGGGTGTATGAGTTGATACATAAAACAACGCAAGATTCAAGAATTCGTGCTTTTCAGCTAAAATGATTATATCAAATTCTCGCCACCAACAAAATGTTGAATATTTGAGTCATATACTTATCGAAGCTCTGCAGATTTTGTTGTGAGGATACAGAATCAATAGACCATTTATTTTGGTATCACCCTCAGGTAACCTGTTTCTGGTTTCAGGTTTAGGAATGGCTGAAAATGCATAGCATTGATCTAAAATTGACCCTAGAAATAGTACTGTTAGGAGATCTGGAGAGACCATGTCAGTCAATTACTAATATACTAATACTCTTAGTAAATGTATTTATCTTCAACTCGCAGTCTGTGGATTCTATTCGATTAAATAGATTGAAAATGTACGATAAACATCACAGCATAGTTGAAAGATATACAGTTGAAGTCAGAAGTTTACATACACATAGCTTGGAGTCATTAAACTCGTTTTTCAACCACTCCACAAATTCCTTGTTAACAAACTATAGTTTTGGCAAGTTGGTTAGGACATCTACTTTAGGACATCTACTTTGTGCATGACACACGTAATTTTTCCAAAAATTGTCTACAGACAGATTATTTCACTTCACTGTATCAACATTCCAGTGGGTCAGAAGTTTACATACACTAAGTTGACTGTGCCTTTAAACAGCTTTCAAAATTCCAGAAAAGTATGTCATGGCTTTAGAAGCTTCTGATAGGCTTATTCACATAATTTGAGTCAATTGGAAAATTACGTGGAAATATTGAAGTAACATCTCAAGACATCAGTTAAGTACAGCCTTCACTGCCTCTGAGTTTGACACATGGGTCTTCCAAATGGACAATGACCCCAAGGATACTTCCAAAGTTGTGGCGAAATGGCTTAAGGACAACAAGTCAAGGTACTGGAGAGGCCATCACAAAGCCCTGAACTCAATCCTATAGAACATTTGTGGGCAGACCTGAAAAGCATGTGCGAGCAAGGAGGCCTACAAACCTGACTCAGTTCCACCAGCTCTGTCAGGAGGAAAAGGGCCAGAATTCACCCAACTTATTGTGGGAGTTTGTGGAAGGCTAAACCAAAACATTTGACCCAAGTTAAACAATGCAAAGGCAATGCTACCGAACACTAATTGAGTGCAAGTAAACTTCTGACCAACTGGGAATGTGATGAAAGAAATAAAAGCTGAAATAAATCATTCTCTCTACTATTATTCTGACATTTCACATTCTTAAAATAAAGTGGTGATCCTAACTGACCTAAAACAAGGATTTTTTACTAGGATTAAATGTCAGGAATTGTGAAAAACTGAGTTTAAATGTATTTGGCTAAGGTGTATGTAAACTTCCGACTTCAACTGTTGTGCTTTCATATTTCCACATTTTTTTATTTACATGTCTTTCTTGTTATTCTACATTAGAGAACACTGTAGAATGACAGGGTATGCTCCTAGACTTCCATTGATATAAAGTGCTATTCTGCACACATACACTTGCACACACACTTTTGCTCACATTCCCCCGGAGGTCCTCATCAGCCCATCCTCAGCTGGGCTGTTAGAGACGTACACAGCTTTGATAGGCAGGCTAGACTCCCAGAGTCCGGTTCTCAGTGCAGTGTAGCACTCATCCTAATTGGGATGTACACACCAGCGGATCCTTCTCCTGCTGTTTCAGCCTGTTTCAAGTGATGAACCGGGATGAGGAAACAGTCAGAAACTACAGCCTTCACTGCCTCTGAGTTTGACCTCGTTCTGTCTTCCTCACCTTTGTGCATATGGGTGTGTGTTTGTGTGTCTGTGTGTGTGCACGTACGTGCATGTGTGTGTGTGAGCAAGGAATTGCAGAATGTGTGTCAAGCCCCTCTCTCTCACCCCTCTAAAACGATTATGTGTCAGCAATCCACAAAATTTGGTTCCTGCTAAAGCTGCTGTGAACTCATCACATCCATCTGGGGAATTATGCTAACAGTAATGCAGGTCTCACCTGCCAACACAAAGTGCAGCCTGGGTGGTCCCTGGCAGTCATGTGATAACTCAGCCCTGACCAGTTCAAAGCTGATTTGGCCAGGGGCTGATTGCCTGCAGCTAATCATTTTAGCAACACCCATAAGCAAGGGACAGGGAGCGAGACATTGTCCTGTCTTACTACTGCCCTTACTACGCTGAACTCGCAATGAACTCTGCTGATGTTGTGTATTTATTTTTATTCAACTGAGGGTTTTCAAGAAATATGTTCTGTCTTCTTTGCCCTGCTGCATTGTCATTGAACATATGAAGTACCCTTTCACATTCACATTGATTTTGTATATATTTTCAAGGTTTTGATATTTAAATGTGTAAAACTTGAGGTGATTTGTCACGGATCCCTCCGGAAGTTTCATTACTCACACCTGGCCCCTATTCCCAGTGATTAGTAACTGCATAAGTGTGCCCTTTCTTCACCATTGTCCTGTCGATTATTGTTACTATGTCTATTGGTTGTGGGAGTACCTGTGCTGTGTTGTTTTGGCTTTCGTGCCACTTGTTTTGTGCAGATGATTACGGGTTTCGTTCTGTGTGGATTCATTGTGTGCATGTAAGTTACGGGTCTCGCCCCGGTGGATTTATTTGAGGTACTCCTCACTCTTTTGCTTGGGTTTCAATCCTGTGTTTTGTATACGTGTTTTTTTAGTCTTTGTCCCTGTGCCTTTTTTTGGCACGCTATAATTTGGGTCAATAAAAAACCCTATTACACATTCCTGCGCCCATCTTCCAATCTCTTCATACCAGGGTGACATAATTCCATGAAGTGAAATTCCTGAGCAGGCATACTACAGGATGTCTCTCCTCATTATGACAGGAAGTGATTGGTTGTTATTATAAAAGAGAATGCGTTCTCAATGGTTAAATAAAGTTTTTCCTCATTGCTGAATTGATCTTTTCCAGATTCAGCTGAGCTTGTTTGGTTTGTTCTGACTTGGTTATGACTGGGTTCTGACTTGGTTATGACTGGGTTCTGACTTGGTTTTGACTGGGTTATGACTGGGTTCTGACTTGGTTTTGCCTGGGTTCTGCATGGGTTCTCACTGGGTTTTGTGCTGAACTAAGGTGATGGTACAGTACTGTTGTCCTCTCCGATGAAGATGTCTCCCTCTGCTCTGGGTCCTTGTAAGCGGCTAGGAGTTTTGTCAGGAGCCCTGGGCCTACTTATCCCAGTGGGATTTCCTATGCATCGTAGTCCAACCTGTATCGGCTTTATAGCTTTTGATGAGCCCTCAAATGGCACAGGTTTTAGGAGTAGACAGAGAGGGAAAATAGGATGGAGAGTGAGAAGACAGAGAGAAGAGTCTACCTTAGTGTATTGGTGAGAGGGTGGTCTGTTTGAGTCTAGTTGAGTGTTTTATTTTGCCTGAGGTTTCAAATGGGATTATCCCATTGAAGGCCTCTTTTGTGCCAATGGCTTTTCTTCTCAAGCTCGTACCAAAACACTCCTCTTATTGCTGTCAATATTTATTTCTCTCTCTATCGTACATCACCTGCTAGCGCGTAGCAAGCTTGTTGTTCCTCTCCCATTGATCTTGTACATGACAATGCAAGCTATTCAACCAGTGAATTAAGTTGGCATTAATACTTGGTTTGTCACAGCAGGCTAGGCGCTGAACACCCCCACAATTCTTATTTCGTTAAATAAGAATCTGTTATTCTGTAATGAAAACCATGTTGGCAACATCTTTAAAGAGTACATTCACTCAAACACGCTGTGAAACTCCATCTCAGTACCGCTGTGGTGAGGAGCTTTCATACTGGGGGAAAATGTGGTAGAACGCAACGTTTTGCCCAAAGCACAAACCGCAGACTGCACACAGACTACAAAGTTCCTTTAAAAAAAATGTAGATATTTTTTTTCCAAGTGGACCATTTAAAAAGCCCAAACACAAGAGTATTGTGTTTTAATGTTTGATGTGATGCGTCTCTCTTACGTTTCCCAACTAGCAGAGGTTCCGATTACTTAAGGCAATTTGTTTCAGGTACCTGGATCTTTCAACTGCAGTCGAGAGTATCCTGGGAACTATCAGGAAAAAAACAGTGTTCTAGCTTTCAAAAATGTTGATGGATAACGCATAATGAGCGTGTAACTGATCACAAGGTAGACTGAGCGCTGTGACACTGAAGACTTTGCAGGGGAATACAATGCTAGCCAGGAGTGTGGATAGCGAATAGCTAAAGAGGTTGACTGTCATGCATTGGTATTCACGTATTGCTCCTGCCGGGATCGCTACGTGCCTGAGAGAGACTGATATCCCATCCCAACACCCGAATGAGTACAATCTCAGCGCAGTCAGCATTATGCTCTAAGCAAGAGCAAACTAGATAATTTATCTCTAAGAGGAGGCTCCTCTCACTGTCTCCTCTCGCTGTAATTTTTTGGGTTTGATTCCCATCTCCACTCTATGTTCTAATGGGATCTGAATGAGGAGGAAGAGGCGGCCGCAGGTTAAAAAAAAGCTCTATTTAGGCCATGGAATCCACGAAGGAAGACAGCCTGGGAGGAGGAGGAGGGAGGAGAGGCAGGGAGATTCTGTAATGCAGACAACTTTAATGCAGACAACAGTAATGTAGCCAGTCCCTCCCAGACAGAGATAGTCATGCCCTGGTCTCTGTGTTACAGAGGACAGATGTCGAGTGATATTCATGGGACTAAATCACTAGGATCCCCACATGGAAAGGGGCATGGTAAAAACAAACTGTGCCACGAGTCATGACGGAAAAAGATCACAGTGTGTCCTAGGAGGTGATCCAGAGCCTGCTCTGTCATTGAGGTAATTATGGCCATGGCTAAGGCATCTATAGGGAAATCTGATCCTAGAAGTGTGTGCTCTTGGAGCATCTTTGTGATGTTGAAACCCTTTTTGTGGTTCCTGAAATAACGTAGTTGGATTTACAACAACAGTAAACCAAACAATACAACAGTGAACAATACAACAGTGAACAATACAACAGTGAACCATACAACAGTGAACAATACAACAGTGATCCATACAACAGTGATCCATACAACAGTGAACAATACAACAGTGAACAATACAACAGTGAACCATACAACAGTGAACAATACAACAGTGATCCATACAACAGTGATCCATACAACAGTGAACAATACAACAGTGATCCATACAACGGTGATCCATACAACAGTGATCCATACAACGGTGATCCATACAACAGAGAACAATACAACAGTGATCCATACAACAGTGAACAATACAACAGTGATCCATACAACAGTGAACAATACAACAGTGATCCATACAACGGTGATCCATACAACGGTGATCCCATACATCGGTGATCCATACAACAGAGAACAATACAACAGTGATCCATACAACAGTGATCCATACAACAGTGATCCATACAACGGTGATCCATACAACAGAGAACAATACAACAGTGATCCATACAACAGTGATCATACAACAGTGATCCATACAACAGAGAACAATTCAACAGTGAACAATATAACAGTAAACAATACAACAGTGATCCATACAACAGTGATCCATACAACAGTGAACAATACAACAGAGAACAATATAACAGTGAACAATACAACAGTGATCCATACAACAGTGATCATACAACAGTGATCCATACAACAGAGAACAATTCAACAGTGAACAATACAACAGTGATCCATACAACAGTGAACAATATAACAGTAAACAATACAACAGTGAACAATACAACAGTGAACAATACAACAGTGAACAATACAACAGTGAACAATACAACAGTAAACAATACAACAGTGATCCATACAACAGTGAACAATACAACAGATAACAATATAACAGTGAACAATACAACAGTGAACAATACAACAGTGAACAATACAACAGTGAACAATACAACAGTGAACAATACAACAGTGAACAATACAACAGTAAACAATACAACAGTGATCCATACAACAGTGAACAATACAACAGATAACAATATAACAGTGAACAATACAACAGTGAACAATACAACAGTGATCCATACAACAGTGATCCATACAACAGTGAACAATACAACAGTGATCCATACAACAGTGAACAATACAACAGTGAACAATATAACAGTGAACAATACAACAGTGAAACTAACAACAGTGAACAATATAACAGTGAACAATACAACAGTGATCCATACAACAGTGAACAATACAACAGTGATCCATACAACAGAGAACAATACAACAGTGAAAAATACAACAGTGATCCATACAACAGTGAACAATACAACAGTGAACAATACAACAGTGAACAATATAACAGTGAACAATACAACAGTGAAACTAACAACAGTGAACAATATAACAAATGAACAATACAACAGTGAACAATACAACAGTGAAACTAACAACAGTGAACAATATAACAGTGAACAATACAACAGTGAACAATACAACAGTGAACAATACAACAGTGAACAATACAACAGTGATCCATACAACAGTGAACAATACAACAGTGAAACTAACAACAGTGAACAATATAACAGTGAACAATATAACAGTGAACAATACAACAGTGAAACTAACAACAGTGAACAATATAATAGTGAACAATACAACAGTGAACAATATAACAGTGAACAACACAACAGTGAACAATACAACAGTGAACCACATACTTTGTATTATGGCTTGAAGACAGAAGACTGTCACTTGAATAAATATCATCAGACATACCCTTCATTGGAACCTTTTTAGGAGCATAGACTCCCAGACGAAATCCCCTCGAATGCACTAAACGGGTTACCAACGTAATTAGAGCAGTAAAAATACATTTTTTTGTCATCCCCCCAGTATACGGTCTGATATACCACGGCTGTCAGCCAATCAACATTCAGGGCTCTAACCACCCAGTTTATAATCATTGTTTGAACATGCTAGCTATGTTTATACAGGTGTGGTATTACTCAAGTGCGCTCACACTCCTTAGTCCTTACAATAACATGTCAATATCATTGCTGTGCACATTGAAACATGTTTGGCTGGCTAAATGTGCCAATTTTGGAATGTAGGGTTGAATACCACAGACAAACGCAAACAAACTTTCGGTCAGAACTCTGAATGACCTCAGGTTTAGCATATCTGTCATTTACAATTTGCAGCTTTTAGATTGTCATGAGCTGTACTGACTAAATAGAGAGAACCCACTCTATGAAGTCACGGGCATGCTTTGAACTCAGACAGATGCACCCCCCCCCCGCCCCCCCCCCCCCCCCCCTCCCCTTCTACTCACCAACATTTCATGCCTCATTGCAGTCTAACACTAATGACACTGATTTCACGGAGTGTCACAGGCATGTCAGTAACTGGGCTCTAAAGTAATGCCAGGGCCGGGGGCATGGTCACATCTCTCTCCTCTCCACCTGTCCTGTGAGCAGGTGTCACAATGTTGGATCCAGGTAAAAGGAGACATCCAGACAGCGAGGAGAGAAGCATGACACACAGGTGACACGCCACATCTCTCACCATGGACTGAAATTGAAAAAGTGTGAGCAGTGGCGTCTCCGTCATTCCTAGCTCTGATTGATTCTGAATCCCTGAACCCTGCCCGCCGGACTCTCTCCTCAGCCTCCCAATCCAGCGCCCCTCACAATAACATCATCAGCAGTGACAGGAGAATAAATCTGGGAGCCCTTCGAGAGTCTGTGGGATGCCGCTGACAGGTCTCAATAACTTCAACTCCAGATGATTCTTTTTTGTTTCTTTTTTCATCTCGGTGGGGAGACTCTGGAATCCAGCTGTCAGCAGAATGAGAGCATATTAGGAGGGCACCGTGTCCCGGCCCACTGTTCCCCCCCATCCATCCTCTCCCCATAATTATCCTCCCAGCCCATTCCTATTAACCTGCTCCCTTTGATCTCCATGCATGATGATATGCAAAACCATCTGAATGGAGACTAGCACAGCCCAGCATTCCACTCCCTCCCAATGAGTCTGATTTCCCCACTCCTCCTTTTACTCTTCCTCAGATGAAATACATTTCTAAGAATTCTGCGAGGATGAAAAAGAAGAACAGAGAAGGAGAAAGGGAGAAAGTAATATTTGAAGAGAAAGATGAAAATAGAACGTATTGGAGAATTTTACAAGGGCCCTTCCGGTATTAAAAAACAAGAGGGGGAAAAATGCCCACCTCAAAATACCAATTTCATTCCATCCCAGCTACATCTTCATTAGGTCTAGGAGCCTAAAAGCAAATATCAGGGTCGCACAATGCTGAAGGTCTGACACTGACCTTTCTTTGGTTTTAATCATTGCAACTCTTGACAGCTTAATAAGTTGAAGGTGCTGGATTGCAGCCTAACTTAAAAAGGCCCACACCGGAGCCTTGGCCACTTATTATGGCCCCCATAAGTCTTAGCACATCTGGCGCTGTGTCCTTGGTGAGAGATATTTTCCATAACTTTCCTTAAGTTCAAACGGAGCCCTCCCCCTTTTTTAAGGGCACGATGACACAGTGCATAGTGTGAGCCAGTCTGCAAGTCGTCATACATTCATTACTCCACATCGCCTGCACTGACAACCACCACAGTACAATGCTCTTCAGGCATGGACCATGCAATATTTGACTAATAGAATATATCAATAATTTAAAGGTGTACTTTCTAAATCATGCCATCGTATTTCCTTTATCCCACTGAAGTACAGTACCAGTCAAAGGTTTGGACACACCTACTCATTCAAAGGTTTTTCTTTATTTGTACTATTTTCTACATTGTAGAATAATTGTGAAGACATCGAAACTATGAAATAACACATATGGAATCATGAAATAACCAACAAGTGTTAAACAAGAAAAGTAACAAGAAAATGTCCCAAGACATAGACATATCTGATTTGGGCAGAAAGATTACATTCTTGTTAATCTAACTGCACTCTCCGATTTACAGTAGCTATAACAGCGAAATAATACCATGCTATTGTTTGAGGAGTGTGCACAATTGTAAACTTGAAAATGTATTAATAAACCAATTCGGCTCATTTGGGCGGTCTTGATACAACATTTTGAATATGCAATTGAATTAATTGGATCAGTCAAAAACTTTACACATACACTGCTGCCATCTAGCAGCCAAAATCTAAATTGTGCCTAGGCTGGAATAATACATTATAGCCTTTATTTTGCATTTCAAAGATGATGATTCAAAATGACACATTTTCACAAACTTCAAAGTGTTTCCTTTCAAATGGTATCAAGAAAATGCATATCCAGTTCCTGAGCTACAGGCAGTTAGATTTGGGTATGTCATTTTAGGCGAAAATTGAAAAATAAGGTCTGATCCTTCAAGTGTGCCTTGTTAAAAGTTAATTTGTGGAATTTCTTTCCTTCTTAATTAATGCCTTTGAGCCAATCAGTTGTGTTGTGACAAGGTAGGGGTGTTATACAGAAGATAGCCCTATTTGGTCAAAGACCAACTCCATATTACAGCTCAAATAAGAAAAGAGAAATGACAGTCCATCATTACTTTAAAACATGAAGGTCATTCAATGCGGAAAATGTCAAGAACTTTGAAAGTTTCTTCAAGCACAGTCGCAAAAACCATCAAGAGGTATGATGAAACTGGATCTCATGAGGACCGCCACACCAAAGGAAGGCCCAGATTTACCTCTGCTGCAGAGGATAAGTTTGTTAGAGTTACCAGCCTCAGAAATTGCAGCACAAATAAATGCTTCACAGAGTTCAAGTAACAGACACGTCTCAACATCAACTGGTCAGAGGAGACTGTGTGAATCAGGCCTTCATGGTTGAATTGCTGCAAAGAAACCACTACTAAAGGACACCAATAAGAAGAAGAGACTTTCGTGGGCCAAGAAAGATGAGCAATGGACATTAGACCGATGGAAATCTGTAATTTGGTTTTATCAGTCCAAATGTGATATTTTTCGTAACAACTGCTGTGTCTTTATGAGACGCAAAGTAGGTGAGTGTATTTTCTTCGCATTTGTGGTTCCCACCGTGAAGCATGGAGGAAGAGGTGTGATGGTGTGGATGTGCTTTGCTGGGGACACTGTCTATGATTTATTTAGAATTCAAGGCACACTTAACCAGCATGGCTACCACAGCATTCTGCAGCGATACGCCATCCCATCTGGTTTGTGCTTAGTGGGACTATCATTTGTTTTTAAACAGGACAATGACAAAACACACCTCCAGGCTGTGTAAGGGCTATTTGACCAAGAAGGAGAGTGAAAGAGTGCTGCATCAGATGACCTGGCCTCCACAATAACCCAACCTCAACCCAATTGAGATGGTTTGGGATGAGTTGGACTGCAGAGTGAAGGAAAAGCAGCCAATAAGTGCTCTGCATTTGTGGGAATTCCTTCAAGACTGTTGGAAAAGCATTCCAGGTGAAGCTGGTTGAGAGAATGCCAAGATTGTGCAAAGCTGTCATCAAGGCAAAGGGTGGCTACTTTGAAGAATCTCAAATATTTTTACTACATACTACATACTACATTAATCCATGTGTTATTTCATAGATTTGATGTCTTCACTAGTATTCTACAATGTAGAAAATAGTAAAAATGAAGGAAATCCCTTGAATGAGAAAGTGTGTTCAAACTTTTGACTTTTATTGTATATTGTTATGTAGGATTTATGCGGCTGATATTTTGTGCTTTATTACTCCTATTCCTGGATTGCATGTTTCGTCACAATATTGTTTTGAAGGCTTGGAAATACAATGACATTCAAGAGGCAAATAACTAGTAGGAAAACCTTTTGATATTGCCAGATTGACTTTAGATGCAGTTTAATGTTTGCTAAGATTGAGGGGAGGCCAAAAGATTTTAGCTAGCTAACGTCAGCATTGATAGCTATTTTTGATTAATTTTGCTAGCTAATGACAACAGTGCCATGTGTTTAAAATACATTTGATGACATGATAATGCTGGCATAATTATTTCCTACTAATTTTTTGACTACTTTAGGAATGTCATCATATTTCCAGGCACTCTAGTGTAATTTAGACTAAACAGTAGTTAGCCCTAGTCCAGAATGACTAGGTTCTTCACAACGGCACCACTACGGCGCCACAGGTAGAGAGCGTCTGGAGAACATTTACAACAATGGCATGACGCGACCGAGTGACAGGTACGATGCACCTAAGGTATATAATTCTATATGCGTTAAAGTCGTGTTTTATTGATTGCGTTATAGCTTCTCCCATCTTCCCCTCCCAGGTCCACTCGGGTACACATGAATACTTTAGGTTAAAGCAGTGCATTCCTGCTCCATTAACTTCACACACTTATCCTCTCATGAATGGTTCCCTGTTTACCTCGGCAATGAGGATTTAGTCAACCCCTTCCATGGAAAGACACGGCCTGCGTCCCAATTTCACCCTATTCTCTATATATATAGTGATCTACTTTTGACCTTTGACCAGAGCTCTGTCGGGTCCTGCGCCAAAGTAGTGCGCAACAAAGGTAATAGGATGCCATTTGGGACACAACTTGGGTCGGTATAAACACATGAGAGGAGAGAATGAACTGTCACACACAGTATGTCACATCAAATTAGCCTAGGTAACATTGAGCAGATATGATGGGACACACAATAGACTCCTTGATAATACAGTGACGTAATACATTGACATGGAGATGTAAACATTCTTGCTTGTATCCGATAGCTACCATGTGAATTGCCACGATACAACATCCTGTATGTCTAACGTAACATATGTATTGAGCAACTAGAAATTGTATAAATACTGAATGCCTACATGTTGTGTCGATGTTCTCGTTTTGAACATATTGATTTATTTTGACACCTGAGCCAGAGTTGAGTGAAACAGGCTCCAAAACACGGAAGGATCTCACCCTCACTCAGCGTTTACTCTCAGTCCGCGTCCCAAAAGGTAACCTGTTACCTACATAGTGCACTACTTTTAGCATAGTGTTCCATGTCGGGATAGGTTGCCCTTTGGCACGAACGCTTGCAGGAGAGCAGCACCTTGGCAGACCATCCCAGAACAGTTAGACAACAGGGAAGGAGAGAGACAACATTAGGAAACATTAGCAGTGGGATCATCTCCCCTCGTATCCTCCTCTGGGTAAATGTGCAGTTTTGTCACACAACACAATGCCACAGATGTCATGTTTTGAGGTAGTGTACTGACATGCTGACTGCAGGAATGTCCAGCAGAGCTGTTACCAGAGAAATTAATGTTAATTTCTCTACCATAAGCCAACCTTCAACGTTGTTTAGAGAATTTGGTAGTACGTCCAACTGGCCTCACAACTGCAGACCACTTCTAACCACACCAGGCCAGGACCTCCACATCCGGCTTCTTCACCTGCGGGACAGCAGATGAAACTGTGTATTTGCACAACCGAATAATTTTTGCACACACTGTCAGAAACCGTCTCAGGGAAGCTCATCTGCGTGCTCGCCGTCCTCACCAGCATCTTGACCTGACTGCAGATCGGTAATGTAAATGACTTCAGTGGACATTGTACCGGGTAGATGGCAGACAGCGTGTATGGAGTCAAGTTAGTGAGTGGTTTGCTGATGTCAATGTTGTGAACAGAGTGCCCCATGGTGCCGGTGGGGTTATGGTATAGGCAGGCATAAGCTACGGACAACGAACACAATTTCATTTTATTGATTGCTATTTGAATGCACAGCGATACATTGACAAGGTCCTGAGGCCCATTGTCATGCCATTTATCCGTCGCCATTACCTCATGTTTCAGCCTCATGTCACAAGGATCTGTACAGAATTCCAGGAAGTTCTTCAATGGCCTGCATACTCTCCAGCCATCGACGTGTATGACAACGTGTTCCAGCTCCCACCAAAATCCAGCAACTTCACACAGCCATTGAAGAGGAGTGTGACCACATTCCACAGGCCACAATCAACAGTCTGATCAACTCGATGCGAATGAGCTGTGTCGCGCTACATGAGGCAAATGGTGGTTTTCTTATCAACGCCCCTACCCTTTCCCAGTCATTTGAAATGCATAGATTTATTTATTTCAATTGACTGATTTCCAGATATCAACTGTAACTCAGTAACATCTTTGAAATAGTTGCATGTTGTGTTTATATTTTTGTTCAGTGTAGATACCTAAGTGCAATACATTTCGACAGTGACAGTAGTTCTGTGTGCTGCTGATGTACTAATGGTGCGTCTAGAGTACAGCCATAAAGGTGAACAACATTCAGTCTTTTCCATTGATATTCAGTTGATTGTCAGGAGTGTTTGTACACCTCTTCTATCATTATTATGACAGTCCAAATCTCTATCCTGCACTCTGCTCTTCTTCAATATACTGGCTCCATACTCACTACCCTAGTGTTATAAAACAGTATACTGGCTCCATACTCACTACCCTAGTGTTATAATACAGTATACTGGCTCCATACTCACTACCCTAGTGTTATAATACAGTATACTGGCTCCATACTCACTACCCTAATGTTATAATACAGTATACTGGCTCCATACTCACTACCCTAGTGTTATAATACAGTATACTGGCTCCATACTCACTACCCTAGTGTTATAATACAGTATACTGGCTCCATACTCACTACCCTAGTGTTATAATACATTGATAGGGAAAGTTTGTCTATTATCAATAATGGTGATATTCAAACGAGATTGCAAAAAGTGCTTTGTTGTCCTTTGATTGGGCTGTGACACAGACACCATCAAAGACCCTATCTGGACACCTCTCTCTGGGCAGCCAGCTGAGCAGATAACCGAGCTCTCCTCTCCCCCTGTGTTCAGAGCTAAAAGTCATCCGCCCACTCCACCTCACATCTTCATTTGTGGTCTGACCCAATATGGCCGTCGTTGAATGTTGGGGCAAGTCTCTGCCGGAGTCCTCAGGTTGTACCTGCTGTTTGATCTGGTTACACGTTGCAGTGAGAGGCTAATTTGGTCTCTCTCTCTCTCTCTCTCTCTCGCTCTCTCTCTCTCCTGCTGATGATGTTTTAATGAAGACCCTTTGTTTGGGGTGTCAGGTTTCCTCTGTGCCATCGCCATAGTGCCGTGCCAAGCACCCGGCTGATTGGCTGCTCTTAAAGGTGAGGATGAAAGCTCTTGTGGGACATCGGGGGTTGGGGAGGGTGAGGATGGGGGCCGTGCAGAGTTTTAAAAAGTATCCCCTTTGCTCTTTTAAATCCACCCGTAACAGAGACAGAGGAAATGTAAATGTAAATTGCCTATTAGATTTTCATGTAAAGCAACTGTATCCTATTTTATGGCTTCCATTGGACAATGTCTGTTCTCCATGCCTGGTGTATCAATGAGACACAGGGTCTGAGACACAGGGTCTGAGACACCGGGTCTGAGACACAGGGCTGCCGAGTCACTGGGATCATTTCGAACAGAAACAAAACACGGCACTCTTATTACCTAGTTATGAAAGATCCCTGTTGTTGTTGGACAACATTTCATTGAATATGTGGAGAAAGATATACAGTAAAAACATACAGTAAAAACAAACAAATAGTTATTGTGAGTTGGTTTACCTGATTTATATGTTGAAATAGGGAGAGACATGCATATACCGCCTGCAAGAAAACTCAATGAACTACCATATCTTTACATATTAAAATATATATATTTATATCAAGACATGAATCCATCATGATCATAATCCCCTCTACTCATAGCTGAAAAGTTGAAAAGTTATTTAGAAAAATCTATTTGAAAAGTTATTCAGATAAAATATATATTTTGTGTAAATGTCGATCAACGTCACTCTTCGAACAAGCCATTTTGAGACTCATACAGTCCAGCACAATTAATGGTTTTAAAAGGGGTAAGTACAGTACAGTACCATATGTAATGATGAAGTACAGTACAGTACAGTATGTAATGATGAAGTACAGTATAGTACAGTATGTAATGATGAAGTACAGTACAGTACAGTATGTAATGATGAAGTACAGTATAGTACAGTATGTAATGATGAAGTACAGTACAGTATGTAATGATGAAGTACAGTACAGTATGTAATTATGAAGTACAGTACAGTATGTCATGATGAAGTACAGTACAGTATGTAATGATGAAGTACAGTATAGTACAGTATGTAATGATGAAGTACAGTACAGTACAGTATGTAATGATGAAGTACAGTATAGTACAGTATGTCATGATGAAGTACAGTACAGTATGTAATGATGAAGTACAGTACAGTATGTAATTATGAAGTACAGTACAGTATGTCATGATGAAGTACAGTACAGTATGTAATGATGAAGTACAGTACAGTACAGTATGTAATGATGAAGTACAGTACAGTATGTAATGATGAAGTACAGTACAGTATGTAATGATGAAGTACAGTACAGTATGTCATGATGAAGTACAGTACAGTATGTAATGATGAAGTACAGTACAGTAATGTAATGATGAAGTACAGTACAGTATGTAATGATGAAGTACAGTACAGTATGTAATGATGAAGTACAGTACAGTACAGTATGTAATGATGAAGTACAGTACAGTATGTAATGATGAAGTACAGTACAGTATGTAATGATGAAGTACAGTATAGTACAGTATGTAATGATGAAGTACAGTACAGTAATGTAATGATGAAGTACAGTACAGTATGTAATGATGAAGTACAGTACAGTACAGTATGTCATGATGAAGTACAGTACAGTACAGTATGTAATGATGAAGTACAGTAGAGTATGTAATTATGAAGTACAGTACAGTATGTCATGATGAAGTACAGTACAGTATGTCATGATGAAGTACAGTACAGTATGTAATGATGAAGTACAGTACAGTACAGTATGTAATGAGGAAGTACAGTACAGTATGTAATGATGAAGTACAGTACAGTATGTAATGATGAAGTACAGTACAGTATGTCATGATGAAGTACAGTACAGTATGTCATGATGAAGTACAGTACAGTATGTCATGATGAAGTACAGTACAGTATGTAATGATGAAGTACAGTACAGTATGTCATGATGAAGTACAGTACAGTATGTAATGATGAAGTACAGTACAGTAATGTAATGATGAAGTACAGTACAGTATGTAATGATGAAGTACAGTACAGTACAGTATGTAATGAGGAAGTACAGTACAGTACAGTATGTAATGATGAAGTACAGTACAGTAATGTAATGATGAAGTACAGTACAGTATGTAATTATGAAGTACAGTACAGTATGTAATGATGAAGTACAGTACAGTACAGTATGTAATGATGAAGTACAGTACAGTAATGTAATGATGAAGTACAGTACAGTATGTAATTATGAAGCATCTTACCGTAAACCTTGATTTTCTTGCAGCAGAATAGCATCTTACTGTAAACCTTGATTTTCTTGTCGCAGAATAGCATCTTACCGTAAACCTTGATTTTCTTGTAGCAGAATAGCATCTTACCGTAAACCTTGATATTATTGTAGCAGTATAGTCTATTGTGCCTCTACTCCTCCACATCTCATCCCTTTGCTTTCCCCCTATTTTCTTCTGCAATCCCAGCTCCATCCTTTAGGGGGCTAAGTAGTGGAACTAGCCATCTCTCTCCACAGCATGGAAAGCTGATTGGGGATGTCATGCATACAAGCTAACTTCCTCTCACTGTTGTATCAGTCCATTTGCCGTAGACTACTCTGATCTGATATAATATTGAAGGCATTTGGGTGATTCCCATTCAGTTGGACCCTGTCTGCTGGTAAGGATGGCAAGCTAATTTGGGATTGATGGAACTGTGGAACCGATGGGTTTAAGATTTGGAGAGAGAGTGAAGGGGGCTTCTGTGCCCATGGATTGGTGTCACCATAAGGATGTGCCATAAACCAATACTGAGGCATGTAGGACAAGGATTTCTATCAGGATTATGCCTGTGTGTAGGAGTCATCCTTCATCTCTTGTGAGAGATACAGCCATACAGCCATGCAGCCAGACAGACACCAGTCTGTGCCTGCCTGCCTGCCTGCCTGACTGCCTGCCTGCCTGCCTGCCTGTGTGCATGTACATGTATGCATGAATTTGTATTAACGTTTGTGTGTAAGTGTCTCTATTTGTCATTCTTCAATTTATTTAGAGCAATAAAAAATTGAGAAACACACACACACACACACACACACACACACACACACACACACACACATACACACACACACACACACACACACACACACACACACACACACACACACACACACACACACACACAACAGTCCTCCCCAGCAGCAATTAAACATGGAGGCTACACAATAACAGAGAGGTCAAGTTATGGTGGGTTGTCAGCAAGCATAGTGGAGGACCCCCTACCTCAGCACGCCGCATGAGGCCCTGCCTGGGCTAGTGAAGATGGCTGGCACGGTCAGTCAGGCTCAACTGTCCTTGATCACACCATCAAGCAGCTTGTTATGAAACCCACAATGGCCATTATATGTGGTATCAATCTGAATTTCTCAGCCTCGCAGGGGGAAAATGTTCACAGGGGTCAGCCAAGGGACATTGGAGAGAGGGGAAGTCAGAGAAGGAGATTAAAAGGAAAATAAATGTAACGCGGACAAGAGCTTTATTAATAGGATTAAGGGCTCACAGATTTCGATATATCATTGGTTCGAGGAGGGAGGGATATTTTAAAAATGACAAAAATCTTGGAGAGGAGTACAATAAAATGTTAATGGTTATTTATTGAGACTCAGTGGTTAGTGAGGATAAGATTTGGTTTGAAAGAGATGCCTTTCTATGGACAGAGTGGGGGTAGTCTCATGCTTTTTCCTTTGTAGACAATAGTCTTTTAATGTGATAAGGTGATAAAGCGCCCATATCACTGTAGACTGGCGTCTCCATGTATACATGTATCGACATTCATTTCATCTGTTTGAGAGAAACTCCCTCTTCACTTACTCCATGAACAGAATAGCCTAAATTATTGAATCATCTATTGTATCAAATATATTCTCCTCCATAAAGAAACGGTTTATTCGTGTTATACATGGCAGACAATAAAAGAGGCTGCCATTTTTTCATAGGAGTTACTAAACACTGCAGTTAACCTCCTTTAGCAGAACCTGTGTTAAATCTTCTTTCTATAACGTGTATATGACTTTATGATAGCTATAACGCTCTCAAAAGACGTATATTGTTCTTTCCTTGGTTCATTAAGCATCACTGTTAAGGAGATCCAAGCCATTACGACATGACAGACTACCGTCACAACATAATCAAATCACACTATTTCCTTTTTTTCAATTATTTCTCACTTTGCTGTTACTGTTTAACTGTGACAACGGATATATTTTTTACTTACAAATCGGGTGTTGACAAAGACAAAATTAAGCAGCACAGTACCAACATATCCAACATAGAATTAGCGGGTGTTGAATGAATGGGGAAGAGAAAAGCACACGGAAAGATAAGAAGACCAGAGCAGGGTTATGCAAAAACGGGACATAAACGGATCTTATGTTTCTGAAAAATATCTCAGAAAGAGGGAAAAGCACACACACACACACACACACACACAGAAACACACACACACACACACACACACACACACACACACACACACACACACAGAAACACACAGACACACACAGACACACACACACACAGAAACACACAGACACACACAGACACACACACACACACACACACACACACACACAGAAACACACAGACACACACAGACACACACACACACAGAAACACACAGACACACACAGACACACACACACACAGAAACACACACACATACACAGACCCATACACAGACAAATACACAGACACACACAAATACATACATACACACACACATACATATACACACACAGAGAAACACAGTAACACAGAAACTCAGACACACAGACACACACAAAACACAGACACACACACAAACAGCTACAAATACACAAACAAACAGACACACACTAACAAACAAACAGACATCGACACCAGACACACACACACACACACACACACACACACACACACACACAGACAGACACACACAGACAGGCAAACAGACACACATAGACACACACACACAGAAACACACAGACACACACAGACACAGAAACACACAGACACACAGAAACACAGACAAATACACCGACACAAATACATACATACACACACACATACAGACACACACACAGAGAAACACAGTCACACAGAAACTCAGACACACAGACACACACAAAACACAGACACCCACACAAACAGCTACAAATACACAAACAGACACACACTCACAAACAAACAGACATCAACACCAGACACACACACACACACACACACACACACACACACACACACACACACACACATACACACACACACACACACACACAGACAGACAGACAGGCAAACAGACACACACAGACACACACACACACACACACACACACACACAGAAACACACAGACACATACACACAGACATACACACTCACACAAAGACACACAGTCACACACACAAACAGACACACACACAGACACAAAGACACACACCCACACACACAGACACAGACACAAACACACAGGGCAGAGTAGTTCTCATACACAGTCACACAGACACACACATACACACTGACACACACACACATACTCACACACAGGCACATATATACAGACACACAAACAGACACACATGCAGAGACCCAGACACACAGACACACAGACACACAAAGACGCACAGAGACACACACACACAGACACGCACACACAGACCTACAGACAAACACACACACACACACACACACACACACACACACACACACACACACACACACACACACACACACACACACACACAGACACACGTTTGAAAACAATCTATTGGTTGTTATGTGGGATTGCATCGCCCTAGAATGCTTTTTAAAAGCAGGAGGGAGGAGTACAAGCTGTTAAAGTCAGGGATGACTAGATTTATTTTTTGCTTTCCGCTTGGTGTCTATCCTATAGGATGCTATTAAGAGCGCTATCTTAGTGGAGGGACTGGACTGTGCTCAGCTTTTGTTTTTAATTCCCGATTTATACCCTGCCAACAAGCCCAGCAATACTCCAGCAATGGCTGCCAAGACAGGTCGTGTAAATGGCCTTCAGCCACTCACGTGGTGTGACATTTCTTTTCCCAGCAGTCCCAGGCATTAAACTCCTTAGCTCTGTTCATCTCCTTTCATGTATTGTCTCATTGTCCCATTCACTTTCCCACAACCCAGACCTCAAGTATGTGCTCTGACGTTATTTTAATGTCCTCTCTTGTGTGATTTGGAAGAGTTCCAAACACACTGCATACTGTGAAGTATAACTTACAGCGATGGCTGGAAGAAGGATCACTTTCTAAATCATTTCTAACATGAAGAACCATTCTGAACTATTCTACTATATCTTACTGGAGCTCTTATAGACTGCCCAGGAAAAACATTGTTGAGTCCAGAATGTGACGTTTCATGGCCGAGTTTGGACAGTAATTCATCCACATTGGCCAAGCCAGTAGATTTCTCCGACAGCCGCAGCTTTGTGTAGGTGATGTAGATGGTTATGTCTGTCATTAAGGGTAGCTTCTAAGTGAGATGACAAGTGAAAGTGAGTCATGGTGCTCAAGCTAACTAGTGTAAACATGTCACAAGGCAGAATAGTTGTCATGTCATCGAGGTATAAGGTACCACCAGGTACCTAGTGCTTAGAGTGTTGGGCTACTAACCTAAAGGTCAGGTTTGTATACCTGAGCTGACAAGGTGAAACACCATTTAATGTACCATTGAGCAACCCTACTACTATGTCTGACCCTGAAAAACAACACATTTCATTTCATCTGTGTATGTGACATTAAAATATATTGTTTTAGAATATATATATATATATAATGACCCAAATATATACAATGACCCAAAACACACCTCCAGGCTGTGTAAGGGCTATTTGACCAAAAAGGAGAGTGATGGAGTGCTGCATCAGATGAACTGGCCTCCACAATCACCCGACCTCATCCCAATTGAGATGCTTTGGGATGAGTTGGATTGCAGAGTGATGGAAAAGCAGCCAATAAGTGCTCAGCATATGTGGAACTCCTTCAAGACAGTTGGAAAAGCATTCCACATGAAGCTGGGTGAGAGAATATAAACTTTATTGAACTAGGAAAGTCAGTTAAGAACAAATTCTTATTTACAATGACGGCCTACCAGGGAACAGTGGGTTAACTGCCTTGTTCAGGGGCTGAACAAAATATGTTTACCTTGTCAGCTCAGGGACTCAATCCAACAACCTTTTGGTTACTGGCGCAACACTCTAACCACTAGTCTATATGCTGCCCCAGAGGGTTACAAAGGATGGCTACTTGAAGAATCTCAAATCTCAAACATATTTAGATTTGTATAACACTTTTTTGGTTACTACATGATTCCAAATGTGTTACTTCATAGTTTTGTTCTACAATGTAGAAAATAGTCAAATAAATAAAAATCCTGGAATGAGTAGGTGTGTCCAAACTTTTGACTGGTACTGTAAATATCTACAGCACCAGAATATGTATACAGTCTACAGTATTACTAGGTAAAACTTTAATGTAAGCAAGCGGTATGTTTAAGTTACTGTAGCGGTTCAAATGCTTTGTTTCATTTCTTGGTGTTGTGGCTTGCTATATCCTCTCAAGCACCCAGCTTGTTAGCCAGACGTGTTTGTTTTTCTCTTCCTCTTCCTGTTTTCTCCCTGTTTTTCCGCAGGCTTTGGAAGAGGTGATGAATGACTGGAAGTTGAATCATTATTAAAGGTGGGGGATGATTAATAAGGTCCTTGTGTGTTTTCCTCTGTAGTGTAAATAAAATATATCATTCACGTAACGCACGGCCAGGCCCAGAAGAGTGATTTATGGTGTGTTAAAATGGAAAGCCAAAGGCTGAAGCCTCCTTTTAGACACACGCCCATGACAATGCTTTACCCCAACTCCACTGTCTTAACACGGTGCAGAGATCTCCTGCTCTCGCTCTCGCTCTCTCTCTCTCTCTCTCTCTCTCTCTCTCTCTCTCTCTCGCGCTCTCTCTCTCTCTCTTGCGTTCTCTCTGTCTCTCTCTCTCTCTCTCTCTCTTGCGCTCTCTCTCTCTCTCTTTCTCTCCTGGGCTCTCTCTCTCTCCTGTTCTCTCTCTCTCTCTCTCTTTCTCTCTCTCTCCTGCGCTCTCTCTCTCTTTCTCTCTCTCTCTCTCTCTCTCTCTCTCTCTCTCTTTCTCTCTCTCTCCTGCGCTCTCTCTCTCTCCTGCACTCTCTATCTCTCTCTTTCTCCCTCAATTCAAAGGTCTTTATTGGCATGGGAAACATGTTTTCATTGCCAAAGCAAGTGAAGTAAAAGTAACAAACAAAAGTGAAATAAACAATAAAAAATGTACAGTAAATATTACACTCACAATAGTTCCAAAAGAATAAAGACATTTCAAATGTTATATTACATCTATATACAGTGTTGTAATGATGTGAAAATTGTCATAGTACAAAGGGGAAAATAAATAGGCATAAATACAGGTTGTATTTACAATGGTGGTTGTTCTTCACTGGTTACCCTTTTCTTGTTGCAACAGGTCACAAATCTTGCTGCTGTGATTGGTAATTCACGCAATAGATATGGGAGTTTATCAAAATTGAATTTGTTTTTGAATTCTTTGTGTGTCTGTATAATCTGAGGGAAATATGTATGTATCTCTAATATGGTCATACATTTGGCCAGAGGTCAGGAAGTGCAACTAAGTTTCTACCTCATTTTGTTGGCAGTGTGCACATAGCCTGTCTTCTTTTGAGTGGCAGGTCTGCTTTTGGCAGCCTTTCTCAATAGCAAGGCTTTGCTCAGTAAGTCTGCACATAGTCAAAGATTACCTTCATTTTGGGTCAGTCACGGTGGTCAGGTATTTTGCCACTGTGTACTCTCTGTTTAGAGACAAATAACATTCTAGTTCTTTCCAATGTGTTAAGTAATTACCGTTTTGTTTCTCATGATTTGGTTGGGTCTAATTGTATTGCTGTTCTGGGGCTCTGTGGGGTCTGGTTGTGTTTGTGAACAGAGCCCCAGGACCAGCTTGCTTAGGAGGCTCTTCTCCAGGTTAATTTCTCTGTAGGTGATGGCTTTGTTATGGAAGGTTTAGGAATCGCTTCCTTTTAGGTGGTTGTAGAATTTAACGGCTCTTTTCTGGATTTTGATAATTAGCAGGTATTAGCCTATGTCATGCCCTGACCTGAGATTTCTCTGTTTTCTTTATATTTCGGTTAGGTCAGGGTGTGACTAGGGTGGATACACTAGTTTTGGATTGTCTAGGGGTTTTGTATTGCCTAGGGTTTTTGTATGTCTATGGTTTTGTAGGTCTGGGTGTTTGTATGTCTAGGGTTTTGTAGGTCTTGGTATTTGTATGTTTATGGTGGCCTGATATGGTTCCCAATCAGAGGCAGCTGTTTATCGTTGTCTCTGATTGGGTATCATATTTAGGTAGCCATTCCCTTTTGGTGTTTGTGGGATCTTGTCTATGTGCAGTTGTCTGTCAGCACTCATTTGTATAGCTTCACGTGTCGGTGTGTTATTTTGGTTAGTTTGTTCAATGTTCATTCTTAATAGACTAAAGAATGTACGTATACCACGCTGCGCCTTGGTCCGATTCATACAATGAACATGACAGCCTAATCTGCTCTACATGCAATTTTTGGTGTTTTACGTTGAGAGGATATTTTTGCAGAATTCTGAATGCAGAGTCTCAATTTGGTGTTTGTCCCATTTTCTGAATTCTTTGTTGGTGAGCTCATCCCAACCTCACAACCATAAAGGGCAATGGGTTCTATAACTGATTCAATTATTTTTAGCCACAGCTTTGTGTAAGTCACCTGTGGCATTGATGTTTAGGCGGAGGTATGTATACATTTTTGTGTGCTCTAGAGCAACTGTGTCTAGATGGAATTGTATTTGTAGTCCTGGCAACTGGACCTTTTTTGGAAAACCATTATTTTTGTCTTACTGAGATTTACTGTCAGGGCCCAGGTCTGACAGAATCTGAGTAGAAGATCTAGGTGCAGCTGTAGGCCCTCCTTGGTTGGTGACAGAAGCACCAGATCATCAGCAAACAGTAGACATTTGACTTCAGATTCTAGTAGGGTGAGGCCGGGTGCTGCAGACTGTTCTAGTGCCCGCGCCAATTCGTTGATATTTATGTTGAAGAGGGTGGGGCTTAAGCTGCATCCCTGTCTCACACCCCGGCAATTTGGAAAGAAATGTGTGTATTCTTGCCAATTTTAACTGCACACTTGTTGTTTGTGTACTTGGATTTTATAATGTCGTATGTTTTTCCCCCAACACCACTTTCCATCAATTTGTACAGCAGTCCCTCATGCCAAATTGAGTCAAAAGCTTTTTTGAAATGAACAAAGCATGAGAAGACTTTGCCTTTGTTTTGATTTGTTTGTTTGTCAATTAGGGTGTGCAGGGTGAATATGTGGTCTGTCGTACTGGAATTTTAAAAAAAGCCAATTTGACATTTGCTCAGTAGATTGTTTTCGGTGAGGAAATGTACGAGTCTGCTGTTAATGATATTGCAGAGGTTTTTTCCAAGGTTGCTGTTGATGCATATCCCACGGTAGTTATTGGGGACAAATTTGTCTCCACTTTTGTGGATTGGGGTGATCAGTCCTTGGTTCCAAGTATTGGGGAAGATGCTAGAGCTAAGGATGATGTTTTTTCTCTCTCTCTCTCCCTCTCTCTCGCTCTCTCTCTCTCTCTCACTCTCTCTTAGTCTTTCTCCCCGTCTCTCTCTTACTCTCTCTCCCCGTCTGGGACCAGGATGGGGAGGGAAGGAAGGAATGGAGGAATTGTGTTTTGTTAATGGGGTTTGTACCACCATCAAGGCCACATCAGGCTTAGGATGTGGCTCTTCTCTCCCTGGTTTGGAGGATGTGGCTCTTCTCTCCCTGGTTTGGAGGATGTGGCTCTTCTCTCCCTGGTTTGGGGGATGTGGCTCTCCTCTCCCTGGTTTGGAGGATGTGGCTCTTCTCTCCCTGGTTTGGGGGATGTGGCTCTTCTCTCCCTGGTTTGGAGGATGTGGCTCTTCTCTCCCTGGTTTGGGGCATGTGGCTCTTCTCTCCCTGGTTTGGAGGATGTGGCTCTTCTCTCCCTGGTTTGGAGGATGTGGCTCTTCTCTCCCTGGTTTGGAGGATGTGGCTCTTCTCTCCCTGGTTTGGAGGTGTGGCTCTTTGAAGTTATGGACATCTGTCTCTCAGGCCACAACTGATCCCAAACCAGAACTATAAGTCTTTGTTTGACTGTCATTTTCCGACCAGCGTAAATGTGAACAAAGCAGTGATTCAATACTTTTTTTTATCTGGTCCACAAAAACCCCATCAAAAAACATGTTGGCAAGGGAACAACTCATTCTCTGAAAAGCCTGGTTTCACTTAAAGTCTGATTCTTCTGGCTTAGAGGACTTCCACTGCTTGCAGGCATAAACAGTCATTGTCCTCTTCTGCAGCTAGCATTCTTAGAATAATATGGAGTAAAGGCCACATTGTACCAAGTAACAACATCAGTGCATTAACTTCTGTAAAGGCCAGAGCTGCAGATGGCTCAGAGTATTTTCCACAGCTGTAAACACTCCCAAAGTGATGGAGAGAGAATGGAATTTGCAAAGATGTGCAAAAGCATTTTATTGAAAACCTTCAAGACTATACTCTCTCTGGTGATCTCACATTTAAATCCTAATGTATAAAAAAAATTCCCATGAAGATTTCCTTACAGAGGATGAAACTGGCCTTTTTACTTTGTTTAGCTTCTTTCTATGCGCACACATGCATTTTCTCAAGACAAAATTACAGCAGTTTAACTGATTTTCCTCACTACCGTACATGTTGTGCACTCATGATTGAACCAGTATTCTACAGGGTAAGCATGAAAGAGCCTACTAACATCAGACTAAAAATGACGGTGCGTAACCTGGATACATGTCTTCAAAGGTTGTACTCTACATCAGATGGATATCAATACTACGCTGCAAAATAAGACATGTGGAAAATCTGTTCGGAAGTTTCAAAAAGAGTGTTGTGTGTGTGTAGGTATGTGCATGCGTGTGTGTGTGTGTGTGTGTGTGTGTGTGTGTGTGTGTGTGTGTGTGTGTGTGTGTGTGTGTGTGAATGTGTGTTTTTGTCATCACAGATCTGAAAGCAGGCTTCACGAGGTGCGTAATGCAGCATCCTGCCCATTCCCCACGGCTACTGACCTGAAAGAATAAGCTGTCTCTAACAGGAGGCTCCTTCTCAACACATATCATTGGTTCATCTCCAATCACTAAATAAGGCCACCACCCTCCCTAAAGATAGCACTGGTTCATCTCCAATCACTAAATAAGGCCAGCACCCCAGCCCAGCCCTGGCTGTTCCTCACAGAGCTGTTTTTTTGGGTTACAGATTTTCTCAGTATTTCTGTATAAGTCAGTTTTTTCTGGGCTTCTCTCTCTGCTTCTGGTGGTTGCTGCATATTCCACTGTTCACTGGGGTCCTGCCCTGGATTCAGGAGCACAGCTCTGGCTAGAGAGAGGGAAGAGACAGCCAACCCAATCCACCCCAACTGCGACCGGGGTGACACACTTACTCGGCTTGTCTCCCCGTCGCCAACAGGATATCTGCGCTTCACTTCAAAATGGGACCGCAGGGAGCAGGAAACCTGTTGGAGAGTCCTCCTAAACACTCCTGGAGGGGAGCTAGAGGGATGTTCATATTGAAGCCCTCGATGAGTGAGGCTCTAAGGCGGGCGCTTCTCACATCCTTTGTTTACTTAGCGTGTGGAGTGGGACTACTCTACCTTCACCGCTATTGTAAGTTCACTCATACAAATCCTCCTATATGTATAAGTCAACATAAGGAGCTTAGTCTAGAGTGGGCAATTCAGCCTCCTGACATTCTATATTTATAACAGGCTGGCATGGTATTACAAGTCGAGAAGCATGTTTGGTAGGTTTATTTGTAAAGATGCATTTCTGCAGGCGCCCACTTTTAAGTTTAGGCTTAGGTTTAACTGTTTACTTATTTGATAACACCCAAAGGAGTGAGGACCAATCAGTTTGCTTCAGTTAAGAAATGTTTTTCAACAGACGTCCGTTTCAGAAATGTTTTTCAACAGAATCGGCAGAATGAATACACCCTGATCAGGGACAAACACATTTCATTTTCATAGCAGCCACATACGAACAACATGATCACTTTGCTTGTTGTATAATTCCTTCTTGCATCTACTTGCTCTCCTCCTCTCACCTTGTCCCTTTATCTGGGTACTTCAGTTCATAACACATCAGCTGTCTGTGGCCAGGCGAAAAAAACTTTCCAAGCCAAACCTTCATATCATAACCGCTAACCGCTACACACAGCCTACACCGTTGTCACCATACTAGCTAACGTCATAGTCAAGATAGCCACCAGAACAGACGTGTTAGTAATCCGCTACAATCATGCAGTACAGTGTACAGTCAGCAAGCTGTTTAGCAGTTACACTGGTGGGATGGGGTATTCATACATGAATAAAACCAAAAGCTTTCCTTGACTTGGAAGAGTTCCCGTGTTTGCTAACCATAACCAGCTAGTTAACATAGCATCCCTTTATGTTTGAGCTGGGTGTTTGAGTAGGCTAAACTAGCAGGCTCTCTCTCTCTCTCTCGCTCTCTCTCTCTCGCTCTCTTGCTTGTCCTTCATTTTTGAAGAAATGGATTTGTTCAAAACTGTTCAACTATTGTCATTCTCTCTCTTTGAGTCAACTACTCACCACATGTTATGCACTGCAGTGCTAGCTAGCTGTAGCTTTTCCTTTCAGCACTGGATTAATTCTCTGATCCTTTGATTGGGTGACAACATATCAATTCATGCTGCAAGAGCTCTGATAGGTTGCAGGACGTCCTCCGGAAGTTGCAAAAATGACTGTGTAACTCTATGGAAGAGTGTGCTACCATGGTGCTACCCTACAGAGTATTGTTGAGGCTAATGTAGACCTTCATTGTAAAACAGTGTGTTTTAATCCATTATTTGTTGATGTGAATATATTTAGTTTAGTTTTTAAATGTTTCAATATTACATTTTTTCTGAAATTCACTGAGGAGGATGGTCCTAAACTTCCTCCTCTGAAGAGCATCCACTGATTTATGTCCTCCCTCCTTCCTCCTCCATCCTCCCTCCTTCCTCCCCCATCCTCCCTCCTTCCCTCCTTCCTTCCTCACCCCTCCTTACTCCTCCTCCCTCCTCACCCTCGGATTCCCAGATGTAGCAGAACCACACAGAGCCTGTAATAAGAGCCGTACTAAAGCTAATAGGAGGTATTTACATGGGAGTGGGTGTAACTGACACCAACCCGGCTGGGGCAATTAGGGAAATTAATTACCTAACCATTAATGTATTAATGGTGAAATAAAGCGAGGTAATTCAGTCATTTTTCAATGAGGATTTAAACATCTATTTAGCAAACAAATATGCTAAAAAGGAGGGGTTAAAAAATGTGGCTCTTTGGCAGTGATAATGCCTTCTGTAGCAGATTGTTGAACATCTCACTCACACTAGGTATTTTATTGGCATTTCCCATCCTGGGTTCACATTTTCCCATCCTGTTTACCCTCTATTGGTATCCCCTACCACCAGAAAAGGAGTGGAATCTTTGTTGAGGGTGAGGTGTGTTTGCCACAGTAGGCTAGGACTTGTGGAAGAGAGAGGAGGAGAGAAAGAGAGAGAGAAGGAGAAGCAGAGTGAAATAAAGAGAAAGAGAGGGGGGAGGGGGGAGGGAGAAAGAGAGAGAGAGAGAGAGAGAGAGAGAGAGAGAGAGAGGGGCTTCCAGAGCAGGGTTGCTCTCTGACAGCCTGGGAACCTAGAAGTGCCATCTGGCTTGAGGGGCCAAAGGACAGGGCTAAGAGACCTTTGACCCAGATCCCCCTTTTAGCAAACATCTCTGCAGTGCCGATTTATAGGCTCCTGAGGAACAATAAAAGGCCAGCCACGGCTGTCAGAGGCAGGGGCAGAGGCAGGCAGGCAGTCCACATGTCTACAAGTGACTGGAGACACACCAGAGAGAGAGAGCAGGAGAGAGAGAAAAAGACAGAGAAAAAGATAAATAAAAAGAGAGAGGGCGAGAGAGAAACTTAGGGACTGAGCAAGGGAAGAGGGAGAACAGCATAATTGATATCTATCCCAAGACGTCAGGCAACAACAAGGAGTGTTTGACATTCAGGTCACATTTTCTCCTCGTTAAACAGCATGAAGGCAACATCCAACTTGGAGACATAACATACAGAGACGTTTTACAGACATATTAAAAGGAAAGCCACTTTTACAGCAATATTAAGGATGATTTTTTGCCTTGTTTACTTGGCTATTAAATACATTGTTACTGATGCAGCAGTGAGTTGTGGACCTTCAGAAGTAATGCAGGAGCCATGGGTTAGGTGCACAGTTGCAGCCAGGTTTTTTTTGTTTTTAAGCAGGCAAGTCAGTTAAGAACAAAAAAAATATTCATTGACGAATCACTGACGAATTCATTGACGAACCACGAATCAGTCGGTACTGCCTTGTTCAGGGGCAGAACAACAGCATTTCACCTCAGCTCGGGATGAGATCTAGCAACCATCCTGTTACTAGTCCAAAGCTCTAACCACTAGGCTCCTGCCACCCCGGTATACAAGTCAGTATTTGACATCCATCCATGTCTGGGGATGTAGGTAGATGACTTGGAAACTGGCCACCAGGGGAGACAGTGAGCGCTGTTACCTTCAAGTAGGTTTCAGTTTTGCTAGGGTGTTGTGGGATGGCGTATGGGCGTAAGCATCTGCCTCTGATTCCATAGGACGCACATTTGTTTTTAAGCCTATCCTTAACCCTTACCCTACCGCCAGAAAACTCCATTTGGAGGTAATGTCTAACCTTAAGATTTCCGAGTTAATTCCTAAACTTAACCTGAAATGTTTCAACGTTTGACATTTGCAACAACTGTGAAATTTGACGTTTAAGAAACATGGATGAATGACTAATTATTACGCGAGACTGAGTTAGTTGAGCAGAACACTGCTTGAATCAATAGAGCCCACTAAGCTGGGCAGGACTCCCTGTGGCAGTAAACCCCACAAACAAGTGGCTTCCCAACCAACAAATCGCCCCCTGGAGGAAAACATCAAACCAAATGAAAATACCTGAAGACAAAAGCTGAAACGAGGAACACAGCTCTTATGACAGTCAGCTGTCATTCAGCGGTCCCTTATTTCACTGCTGTGAGGTATTCACTCCGACCTTTTGCACTCTTTTCTTTTCTTCCATTCATTCTTTGTGTCATTCTCTCTCCTTTCCCTCTCTTTTTTTCCTGTTTTAAGAGGGGGATGGGTGAGTCCATCTGAGGATTCAGGCGTGAATAGACTTTTGTTTTGCTCTTTCTTCTTCCTCCTGACTGTGTCAATTGTGGGGTGCCCCTGGTGAAGGCCCCGGCTCCCTGAGATACAGTCTGACTGGCTAGTTAGAATTCTGGGGAGTCCCGCTAAGGCCTGACAGAGAGAGAGAGGTGCCGGCTGGCCATAGGGGCCATAGGGACCATAGGGGTCAGGCCAGGAATGGCTTTCACAGAGAGAGAGAGAGAACAGCCTTGATCAGCTCAATTCCTGTAATCATAAAACTCTCTCTCTCCGTTCTATGGCAAGAACGCAGCATTTTGTGAGATTATACACCTCTGCAGACCTATTACTGTGGCCAGATAAAGAGCTAGCGAGGTCACATGTTAGTGTGTTGATCTATCTGATGCTACTCAGAGTCCAGATTCTTCAATGTTGTTGTTTTTCCCACTTCTTTAATTAGCTTGGTGGGAATGCATGGATTTGCCTCATGGACCCCAGTGGAAGTCACAAGTAACTTGACAGCACATCTATCTATCTCTCTCTCTCTCTCTCTCTCTCTCTCTCTCTCTCTCTCTCTCACTCTCTCTCTTTATATGGACTAACTACTAACTATGTGGATAGTTCAGAGACAACTGGACTGGGCCGTCAGGCCTCAAAATAATGCTCTGTTTTAGGGTACGTCTCAATCGAGCGCAACAATCCAGGGGCCCCTTTGTTCCTCCCCTTTTGTTATGGAGTCAAAAATGTTGGCCCGCATTCACATTTTTTTTTATTTCTGATGGCAAGAAAAGATTGCATTGAAGTGCAGATTGACTGAGTGGCACAGTGCAACCATTGCCCGGGAAAAGGCCCAGACAGATATGCCCAGCATTCCAGAACATTCAGCGGTGTCCCGGTAACTGGGGGAGATACACACAACATGTCAGCTGAGCAGCACACCCACAGCCAGTTACATATACTCTACACAGTAGTAGTAGAGTTGTTGAAATATTTTGGTTCTACTGTCACAGAGATGAACATTTCTTATAATGTTTTGTCTACACAGTGAATGGGGGAATGGGGGTGATTTGGTTCCTTGTACAATGGCTGCCTCCTCTGCACATGCACATACCAGAGGAGATATGCTCTGCTAATTCATGTCTGAAGCATCTGCTCACGTAAAGCACAGGCAATTACCTATTGGCCCTATGATAGAGTTACGTGACCAGGAGACATGGCCTGCAAGCCTATTGGCTGCTGTTGAACTGGAAACACTCCCGTCCTGTCCCTCTCCCTCTCCTGCGTGAAACCCTCACGTTCCTCCCCTGTGTGCACTATTTTTAATGGCCTCACCAATTGCAGGAGGCTCTTCAACTGTGAGGTGAGAGGAGGAGGTCTCTTTGGCAGGGTGCATGGCGATAATTAGGCTGAAATGACTTGCCGTGTGGCTGGCGGGTAACACTCTAAACTGTGGTAGACGATGCAGCAGTGTGAGGCCACATCTCCTCCACACACACAACGTCCCCCATCATCTCCTCTCCTCCACACACACAACGTCCCCCATCATCTCCTCTCCTCCACACACACAACATCCCCCATCATCTCCTCTCCTCCACACACACAACGTCCCCCATCATCTCCTCTCCTCCACACACACAACGTCACCCATCATCTCCTCTCCTCCACACATCCTCACTCATCACACCATCCTCTGCTCACCACACACCCTCACTCATCACACCATCCTCTGCCTACCACACACCCTCACTCATCACACCATCCTCTGCTCACCACACACCCTCACTCATCACACTATCTTCTCCTCACCACACACCCTCACTCATCACACCATCCTCTGCCCACCACACACCCTCACTCATCACACCATCCTCTGCTCACCACACACCCTCACTCATCACACCCTCCTCTCCTCACCACACACCCTCACTCATCACACTATCCTCTCCTCACAACACACCCTCACTCATCACACTATCCTCTGCTCACCACACACCCTCACTCATCACACCATCCTCTCCTCACCACACACCCTCACTCATCACACCCTCCTCTCCTCACCACACACCCTCACTCATCACACCATCCTCTCCTCACCACACACCCTCAACATCACACCGTCCTCTCCTCACCACACACCCTCACTCATCACACCATCCTCTGCTCACCACACACCCTCACTCATCACACTATCTTCTCCTCACCACACACCCTCACTCATCACACCATCCTCTGCCCACCACACACCCTCACTCATCACACCATCCTCTGCTCACCACACACCCTCACTCATCACACCCTCCTCTCCTCACCACACACCCTCACTCATCACACTATCCTCTCCTCACAACACACCCTCACTCATCACACTATCCTCTGCTCACCACACACCCTCACTCATCACACCCTCCTCTCCTCACCACACACCCTCAACATCACACCGTCCTCTCCTCACCACACACCCTCACTCATCACACCATCCTCTAATCACCACACACCCTCACTCATCACACCATCCTCTCCTCACCACTGTCTCTCTGAAATGTGCCATTCAGCAGGCCTGCTGACACCGGCAGGATCCCAACAACACCAAATGAAGGCACAGACTGGGAAATGAGAGGTGTAGCTGGTAAGAGGTGTGGGACGGGTTGTGGCCGAGAGGCAGGATACATTTATGTTTGTGTTTAGACCTGACTTCAGCATCTTGCTAGAGGGCCTTTAATGACTAGGGGCATAAAACATTTCAAGGTACAACAAGGTACAACAACAAATGCTGTACATTCCACACTGCTGTACCCTCCATCCTGTTGTACCCTCCATACTGCAGTACCCTACATACTACTGCATCTTCCACACAGCTGTTTCCTCCAAACTGCTGTACCCTCCATACTGCTGTACCCTCCATACTACTGCAGCTTCCACACTGCAGTACCCTCCATACTGCTGTACCCTCCATACTGCTGTACCCTCCATACTGCAGTACCCTCCATACTACTGTACCCTCCATACTACTGTACCCTCCATACTGCAGTACCCTCCATACTACTGCAGCTTCCACACTGCTGTTTCCTCCAAACTGCTGTACCCTCCACACTGCTGTACCCTCCATACTACAGTACCCTCCATACGACTGTACCCTCCATACTACTGCAGCTTCCACACTGCTGTAACCTCCATACTGCTGTACCCTCCATACTACTGCTGGTTCCACACTGCTGTACCGTCCATACTACTGCTGGTTCCACATTGCTGTTTCCGCCATACTTCTGCAGGTTCCACACTGCTGTACCCTCCATACTTCTGCAGGTTCCACACTGCAGTACCCTCCATACTGCTCTACCCTCCATACTGCTGTTTCCTCCATACTGCAGTACCCTCCATACTGCTGTACCATCCATAATGCTCTACCCTCCAAACTGCTGTTCCGTCCATACTGCAGTACCCTCCATACTGCTATACGATCCATAATGCTCTACCCTCCAAACTGCTGTTCCGTCCATACTGCAGTACCCTCTATACTGCTGTACCATCCATAATGCTCTACCCTCCAAACTGCTGTTCCCTCCATACTGCAGTACCCTCCATACTGCTGTACCATCCATAATGCTCTACCCTCCAAACTGCTGTTCCGTCCATACTACAGTACCCTCCATACTGCTGTACCATCCATAATGCTCTACCCTCCAAACTGCTGTTCCCTCCATACTGCAGTACCCTCCATACTGCTGTTTCCTCCATACTGCAGTACCCTCCACACTGCAGTACCATCCATAATGCTCTACCCTCCAAACTGCTGTTCCGTCCATACTGCAGTACCCTCCATATTTCTGCAGCTTCCACACTACTGTTTCCTCCATACTGCTGTACTCTCCATAGTGTTGTACCCTCCATACTGCTGTACCCTTCATACTGCAGTACCCTCCATACTGCTGTACTCTCCATAGTGTTGTACCCTCCATACTGCTGTACCCTTCATACTGCAGTACCCTCCATACTGCTGTACTCTCCATAGTGTTGTACCCTCCATAGTGTTGTACCCTCCATACTGCTGTACCCTCCATAGTGTTGTACCCTCCATACTTCTGTACCCTCCATACTGCAGTACCCTCCATACTGCTGTACCCCCCCCCCCCTACTGCTGTACCCTCCATACTGCTGTACCATCCATGATGCTCTACCCTCCAAACTGCTGTTTCCTCCATACTGCAGTACCCTCCATACTGCTGTACCATCCATAGTGTTGTACCCTCCATACTGCTGTACCCTTCATACTGCAGTACCCTCCATACTGCTGTACCCCCCCCCCCTACTGCTGTACCCTCCATACTACTGTACCATCCATACTGCTGTACCTCCCGCCCTACTGCTGTCTGCTGTACCCTCCATACTACTGTACCCTCCATACTGCTGTACCCCCCTCCCCTACTGCTGTACCCTCCATACTGCTGTACCCCCCCCCCTACTGCTGTACCCTCCATACTTCTGCAGGTTCCACACTGCAGTACCCTCCATAATGCTCTACCCTCCATACTGCTGTTTCCTCCATACTGCAGTACCCTCCATAATGCTCTACCCTCCATACTGCTGTTTCCTCCATACTGCAGTACCCTCCATACTGCTGTACCATCCATAATGCTCTACCCTCCAAACTGCTGTTCCGTCCATACTACAGTACCCTCCATACTGCTGTACCATCCATAATGCTCTACCCTCCAAACTGCTGTTCCCTCCATACTGCAGTACCCTCCATACTGCTGTTTCCTCCATACTGCAGTACCCTCCACACTGCAGTACCCTCCATAATGCTCTACCCTCCATACTGCTGTTTCCTCCATACTGCAGTACCCTCCACACTGCAGTACCATCCATAATGCTCTACCCTCCAAACTGCTGTTCCGTCCATACTGCAGTACCCTCCATATTTCTGCAGCTTCCACACTACTGTTTCCTCCATACTGCTGTACTCTCCATAGTGTTGTACCCTCCATACTGCTGTACCCTTCATACTGCAGTACCCTCCATACTGCTGTACTCTCCATAGTGTTGTACCCTCCATACTGCTGTACCCTTCATACTGCAGTACCCTCCATACTGCTGTACCCCCCCTACTGCTGTACCCCCCATACTGCTGTACCCTCCATAGTGTTGTACCCTCCATACTGCTGTACACTTCATACTGCAGTACCCTCCATACTGCTGTACCCTCCATAGTGTTGTACCCTCCATACTGCTGTACCCTCCATACTGCTGTACCCCCCCCTACTGCTGTACCCTCCATACTACTGTACCATCCATACTGCTGTACCCCCCCCCCTACTGCTGTACCCTCCATACTACTGTACCCTCCATACTGCTGTACCCCCCCCCCCCCTACTGCTGTACCATCCATACTGCTGTACCCCCCCCCCCTACTGCTGTACCCTTCATACTGCAGTACCCTCCATACTGCTGTACCCCCCTCTACTGCTGTACCCTCCATACTACCGTACCCTCCATACTACTGTACCCTCCATACTGCAGTACCCTCCATACTACTGCAGCTTCCACACTGCTGTTTCCTCCAAACTGCTGTACCCTCCACACTGCTGTACCCTCCATACTACAGTACCCTCCATACGACTGTAACCTCCATACTACTGCAGCTTCCACACTGTTTTTTCCTACAAACTGCTGTACCCTCCATACTACTGCAGCTTCCACACTGCTGTAACCTCCATACTGCTGTACCCTCCATACTACTGCAGCTTCCACACTGCTGTACCGTCCATACTACTGCTGGTTCCACATTGCTGTACCGTCCATACTACTGCTGGTTCCACATTGCTGTACCGTCCATACTACTGCTGGTTCCACATTGCTGTTTCCGCCATACTTCTGCAGGTTCCACACTGCTGTACCCTCCATACTTCTGCAGGTTCCACACTGCAGTACCCTCCATAATGCTCTACCCTCCATACTGCTGTACTCTCCATAGTGTTGTACCCTCCATACTGCTGTACCCTTCATACTGCAGTACCCTCCATACTGCTGTACCCCCCCTACTGCTGTACCCTCCATACTGCTGTACCTCCCATACTGCTGTTTCCTCCATACTACTGTACCCTCCATAGTGTTGTACCCTCCATACTACTGTACCCTCCATAGTTTTGTACCCTTCATACTGCAGTACACTCCATACTGCTGTACCCCCCCTACTGCTGTACCCTCCATAATGCTGTACCCACCATACTGCTGTTTCCTCCATACTACTGTAACCTACATAGGGCTGTAACCTCCATACTGCAATATCCTCCAAACTGCTGTACCCTCCATTCTGCGGTTCCCTCCATAACGCTGTACCCTCTATTCTTCTGTACCCTCCATACTGCTGTACCCTCCATACTGCTGTACCCTCCAAACTGCTGTTTCCTCCGTACTGCTGTTTACTCCATACTGCTGTACCCCCATACTGTACCCCCCTTCTGCTGTACCCTCCATACTGCAGTACCCTCCATTCTGCAGTTCCCTCCATACTGCAGTACCCTCCATAATGCTGTGCCCTCCATAGTGCTGTACCCTCCATACTGCAGTACCCTCCATTCTGCAGTTCCCTCCATACCGCAGTACCCTCCATACTGCTGTACCCCCGCACTGCTGTACCCTCCATACCACTGTACCCTTCATACTACTGTCCCCTTCATACTGCTGTAACCTCCATTCTGCGGAACCCTCCATACTGCTGTTGCCTCCATACTACGTTTTCCTCTATTCTGCTGTACCCTTCATATTGTTGTACCCTCCATACTGCTGTACCCTCCATACTGTTGTACCCTCCTTACTGCTGTACCCTCCATACTGTTGTACCCTCCTTACTGCTGTACCCTCCATACTGCTGTACCCTCCATACTGTTGTACCCTCCTTACTGCTGTACCCTCCATACTGCTGTACCCTCCATACGGCTGTACCCTTCATTCTGCTGTACCCTCCATACTGTCGTACCCTCCATACTGCTGTTCCCTCCATACTGCTGTACCCGCCATACGGCTCTACCCTTTATACTTCTGTACCCTCCATACTGATTTACCCTCCATTCTGTTGTACCCTTCATACTGCTGTACCCTCCATACTGCTGTACCCTCCATGCGGCTGTACCCTTCATTCTGCTGTACCCCCCATACTGTTGTACCCTCCATACTGCTGTACCCTTCATTCTGCTGTACCCCCCAGACCGTTGTACCCTCCATACTGCTGTACCCTCCATACTGTTGTACCCTCCATACTGTTGCACCCTTCATACTGCTGTACCCTCCATACTGTTTTACCCTCCATACTGTTGTACCCTTCATACTGCTGTACCCTCCATACTGTTGTACCCTTCATACTGCTGTACCCTCCATACTGTTGTACCCTTCATACTGCTGTACCCTCCATACTGTTGTCCCCTTCATACTGCTGTACCCTCCATACTGTTGTACCCTCCATACTGTTGCACCCTTCATACTGCTGTACCCTCCATACTGTTGTACCCTCCATACTGTTGTACCCTTCATACTGCTGTACCCTCCATACTGTTGTACCCTTCATACTGCTGTACCCTCCATACTGTTGTACCCTTCATACTGCTGTACCCTCCATACTGTTGTCCCCTTCATACTGCTGTACCCTCCATACTGTTGTACCCTCCATACTGTTGTACCCTTCATACTGCTGTACCCTCCATACTGTTGTACCCTTCATACTGCTGTACCCTCCATACTGTTGTACCCTTCATACTGCTGTACCCTTCATACCTTTGCAGCTTCTCCTTATCGCCTTACAGACAGAACAGGGTTGTCCTTGCCCCTTGTGACTCCTTCCCTCCATCCTTCCTTATACCCTTCCCTCTCCCCTCCCTTCCTCCTCCTTCCCTCTCTGGCCAAACCTGGCTGGTGATTGGCCCTATCTGCACGTCCCGTCCACCCTGGAAAGGGCAAGTTTTAAGCGCCTGTTGTCCAGCTGTGTTCATGCAGAGGCTGCCGGGTGTCTTGTGTCACAAGATGGGCTGAGCTCCCTGTCAAGGACAAATTGAATCCATTGGAGAGAGAGAAAGATAAATATTACGATGCATGAGTAATAACCTGAAGGAGGAACCTGAAGGGGGAACCTGAAGGAACAACCTGAAGGAATAACTTGAATGAGGAACCAGAAGGAGGAACCTGAAGGGATAACCTGAAGGAATACCCTGAAGGTGGAACCTGAAGGAGGAACCTAAAGGAGGAACCTGAAGGCGCACAGACACCCCACACAAAGTGGGAGGAGAGAGGGGAGAAGAGGAGTGGAGGGGGACTTGTTTTTTTGGAATTACGTATAGCGGCTGTCAAGCAAAAGGGGATTTATTTATTTATCTTTGGGATGCTTAAGAGATGGTGAAGGTCAGGCTAAGTGTCTGTTCTCCAGCTTTGTTGTGTGAGCCGGATCAATTTATGAAATATGTCTGTTAACAATGCTGCAGATGTAATCTCTCACTCTCTCTCTCTTTTCCTATCTCTCTTTCTCGCTCTCTTCTTCACTGTCTCTTTCTCCTCTTTTTCTCTCTCTTGCTCTCTCTCCCTCCCTCTCTGCTCCCCCCTCTCTATCTGTCTGTGGTCACCGTGGTTACCTCTCCTCTGTTGTTGTTTCTGCCTGGGATTAAGAGGTCACTGTATTTCTGCGGAGGAAAGGGAGACTAGTGTAATTCTAAAGGCTTTGGGTATTGTAATGAGTGGACATGAACTGACGTTTGACACTAGTTCCTACTTCACATTTGTTTTTATTGTTCATGCCTTCTTGAACATGTGCAATTTCATGTGCCTTAATTACAAACTTTTATGGGATCTGTAAATATTAATAAAAAATAATAATAAAATGTTTTAATTATGAGCCTAGTTTAGCCAATGAAAAAGCACTGAGCTATAAGTGCTTAGTTAACAATGCTGAATAGGAGTAAACAAAGAAGAACTCTCTAGGAAGTGTGAAAATCTAATTCAAAGGGAATTTTCTCTGACCGTTAACTCCGTTAACCGTTTATCCAAATCTAAAGCAGCATAACTTTCCCATGTTTCCTTTAACTACAGTTGATGACGTAGCATTTTGAAGAACTTTCCTAAAATACCAAAATAAGCAAATCACTAGCATAACACTAGCAGCCTGTCAGTGCTGGGCCGTTCTCACCACAACCACACTGCTGCCACACTGTCAGTTTCTGTGTGTCAACTCTGCGCTGAGTTGTAGAATAATTCACATCATACTGTATATTTATGCTTTTTCTCTCTCATTGTGTTTTCCAAAGACAGCACTTCCAGGGTGAGTCCCATCTGTCTCTCTGGGTTCAGATTGTCTGAATCTCCGGCCCAGAACTGACCAGACCGACCTGTGGCCTGGATGCCAGCCATGGTGCCGGGTCCCCGGGCCGTCCTCGGTTAGGGAACCAGAGTAGGACACGGTTCCCATTTATACATTTCTCCTTTCCTCCCTGCCTCCCTCCTTTCATCCTCCCATCGTAAAAGTTCAGTGTTCACACAGCTCAGGTCAAACCCCAAAGTCGAGACGACGTCTGCCCTGTCAGATACCGTAGAGGGTTCCACGATTTCCTGTTTCTTTTTTTCTTCTGTTGGACCAAGATGAAGGAGTAAAAGAGCCTGTTGTTGTGTGGACGAAACATCTGAGTTTAATAATGTGTTCTGTGGAGATGGGTCACATTGTGTGTCTTCCCTCAAATGAACCGAAGGTAGTCTGGGAGAGGAGGACGAGGAGGGCAGAGAGGTGGGGAAAGAGGTGGGCAGAGAGGGGGGGGGGGGGGGGGGGTGAGGAGAGAAGGAGGAGAAAGGGTGGGAGAGAGGGGGGAGAGAGGGGGAGAGTTAACATTTTGAGGTGAGGGGACCTGCCCGGGAAGATACTGGACGGCTGGTTTGTTTGGCTGTGCCGGGACGACAATTTAATTTATTGACATAAATATAAACACTACGCTGGAACAACTAATCCCCAAAATGCGGGATTAAGAAATTAGAGATTGGGTTCCAAGATGACCCTTGAATACAGTGTTCCTAGGGAGTTGATTGACAGAACACATGACAGGGGTATGTAGAAGATGGTGGAGGAAATGGCACCAGAGAAGTCGTGGTTAAGATGACGCCAGAGAAGAAGGCTGACGTTTTACGTGTTCCTATCCAAATGTGTTTTTTTTTTTCATTGCTTTGTTTGTAACTTTTTGTAACTGTACATAATGTTGCTGCTACTGTCTAGTAAGACCAAAAATAACTTCTGGATATCAGGACATCAGAACTGCGATTACTCACCACGAACTGACAGAATCCTTTTTTTCCTTTAACGAGTCTGACGAGCCCGACGTGAATGACATACTGCTTTCCCGGGAACAGGCCCAGATCCCCGTCATTTGTGTGAAGAGAAGGCTGAGAAAAAGAGGCCAGAAAAGAGGACTTTAATGCAGGGAAACTTATATCGGTCTTACCAAATTTCTATCGGCGTGTTAAATGTGCAACCAGAGGGAAAAAACTCTGGACCACTTTTACTCCACACACAGAGACTCATACAAAGCTCTCACTAACCCTCCATTTGGCAAATCTGACCATAATTATATCCTCCTGATTCCTGCTTACAAGCTAAAATTAAAGCAGGAAGCACCAGTGACTAGATCAATAAAAAAGTGATCAGATGAAGCAGATGCTAAGCTACAGGACTGTTTTGCTAGCACAGACTGGAATACGTTTCGGGATTCCTCCAATGGCATTGAGGAGTCAGTCATTGGCTTCATCAATAAGTGCATCGATGACGCCGTACCCACAGTGACCGTACGTACATACCCCAACCAGAAGCCATGGATTACAGGCAACATCCACACTGAGCAACAGGCTAGAGCTGCCCCTTTAAGGAGCGGGAATCTAACCCGGAAGATTAAAATAAATCCTGCTATGCCCTCCGATGAACAATCAAACAGGCAAAGAGTCAATACAGGACTAAGATCGAATCGTTCTACACCGGCTCTGACCCTCGTTGGATGTGGCAGTGCCTGCAAACCATTGTAGATTACAAAGGAAAGCACAGCAGAGAGCTGCCCAGTGACACAAGCCTCCCAGACAAGGCTCCCAGATGAGTAAATAACACTGAAACATGCATGAGAGCACCAGATGTTCCAGAAGTCTGTGTGATCACCCTCTCTGCAGCCAATGTAAAACCTTTGAACAGGTCAACATTCACAAGGCCACAGGGCCAGACAGATTACCAGGACGTGTACTGACTGCGAGCATGCTCTGACCAACTGGCAAGTGTCTTCAATGTCATTTTCAACCTCTCCCTGTCCGAGTCTGTAATACCAACATGTTTTAAGCAGACCAACATAGTCCCTGTGCCCAAGAACATTAAGGTAACCTGCTTAAATGACTACCGACTCATAGCACTCACGTCTGTAGACATGAAGTGCTTTGAAAGGCTGGTCAGGGCTCACATCAACACCATTATCGCAGAAACCCTAGACCCAATCCAATTTGCATACTGCCCAGACAGATCCACAGATGATGCAATATCTATTGTACTCCAAACTGCCCTTTCCCACCTGAAGAAAAGGAACACCTATGTGAGAATGCTATTCATTAACTACAGCTCAGCGATCAACACCATAGTTCCATCATAGCTCATCAATAAGCTAAGTATCCTGGGACTAAACACCTCGCTCTGCAACTGGATCCTGGTCTTCCTGACGGCCACCCCCTAGGTGGTGAAGGTAGGTAACAACTGCCACGCTGATCCTCAACACAAGGGTCCCTCAGGGGTGCGTGCTTAGTCCTCTCCTGTACTCCCTGTTCACTCATGACTGCACGGCCAGGCACCACTCCAACAGCATCATTAAGTTTGCCGATGACACAACAGTGGTAGGCCTGATCAGTGGTAGGCCGCGTATTCGTCAATGTTGCTGTCTGACGCAATACATATCCCAGTCCACGTGATGGAAGCAGTCTTGGAGTGTGGAATCAGATTGGTCGGACCAGCGTTGAACAGACCTCAGCAGGGGGAGCTTCTTGTTTTAGTTTCTGTTTGTAGGCAGGGAACAACAAAATGGAGTCGTGGTCAGCTTTTCCGAAAGGAGAGCGGGAGAGGGCCTTATATGCATCGCGGAAGTTAGAATAGCAATGATCCAAGGTTTTGCCAGCCCTGGTTGCACAATCGATATGCTGATACAATTTAGGGAGTCTTGTTTTCAGATCAGCCTTGTTAAAATCCCCAGCTACAATGGATGCAGCCTCAGGATATGTGGATTCCAGTTTGCAAAGAGTCAAATAAAGTTTGTTCAGAGCCATCGATGTGTCTGCTTGGGGGGGAATATATACGGCTGTGATTATAATCGAAGAGAATTCCCTTGGTAGATAATACGGTCGACATTTGATTGTGAGGAATTCTAAATCAGGTGAACCGAAGGACTTGAGTTCCTGTATGTTGTTGTGACCACACGACGTCTCGTTAACCATAAAGCATACGCCCCCGCCCTTCTTCTTACCAGAAAGATGTTTGTTTCTGTCGGCGCGATGCTTGGAGAAACCAGCTGGCTGCACCGACTCCGATAGCGTCTCTCCAGTGAGCCATGTTTCCGTGAAGCAAAGAACGTTACAGTCTCTGATGTCCCTCTGGAATGCTACCCTTGCTCGGATTTCATCAACCTTGTTGTCAAGAGGCTGGACATTGGCGAGAAGTATGCTAGGGAGTGGTGCGCGATGTGCCCGTCTCCGGAGTCTGACCAGAAGACCGCTACGTTTCCCTCTTTTACAAAGTCTTTTTTTTGGGTCGACGGCTGGGATCCATTCCGTTGTCCTGGGTGAAAGGCAGAACACAGGATCCGCTTCGCGAAAGTCATATTCTTGGTCGTACTGATGGTGAGTTGACACTGCTCTTATATTCACTAGTTCTTCTCGACTGTATGTAATGAAACCTAAGATGACCTGGGGTACCAATGTAAGAAATAACACGTAAAAAAACAAAAAAATGCATAGTTTTCTAGGAACGCGAAGCGAGGCGGCCATCTCTGTCGGCGCCGGAAGAGACTCAGTGAGGTCGACGGGAGAGCTTTATGTCCAGGGTTTGAAATAACTTGCCTCTTTTCATAGAACAGTGCCCTATTCCCTTATACCATTGTCTAGATTCAGCATGTTATTCTTAACGCTAGAAATGAAGACATCGTTATATGATTCTATTTAATCCATGTAGTCCAAACTGTGGATTAGTCTTAATTATATGGAAATAACCTACAGCAACATTTTTTTCCCTCTCTTTTTGTCCCAGAGTTCAGTGGCTTGTAGATCTTTAATTATGTATCATATTCTTTTGCCCTGTTTTATGGAAACTCCAGAATGGATTCGCTCAAGTCATCGACTTGAAAGTTTGAAAACCTCTAGTGACAAGAATATTAATGTGGCAGCAGTGTCATATCTGTTTCAGCTCATGCATATTCAATGTCCCTCCAGCTCTCCAAGATTTATGTCAGCCCAAGCAGCAGTGTAGTTTTCCACCATTGGAGATGATAGCATGCTAAATTGCTGTTATCGGGAGCAGTTGTTTTTTCCTCCTCCTCTCCAGGTCGGGGTTAGGAGTAGACCCACTAACTGGAGGACACATTCAGGCTGCTGACGTCAATAGTGATCACCTCCGCTGCTCCACTCTCGCTCTGTGGTAGGGACTGAAAACTCTGTCATGGGTAAAATAGTATATTTTGGAAGGAGATTAGGGGTGATCCCGTGGATTATCTTTTAATTAAGGACGGTTGAGTTGTGCCCACTCTGGTGGAGCAAATGCCCAGCTGCTAATGAAGTTTAAACAGACATACTTTATTTAATTAGGGCTAATCGCTGGGGCCCAAAGTCCGGCTCTCTTTGATCTGCCTGTCGCACTGTAATCTTCCTGTCAGATAGCATCTCCCTCGTTTTCCCTGGCTCCTTTTGAGATGCTGCTACGGGAGGTCCAAGATTAACCATGGGTTAATTGAGACAGCCGAGGTGGAAGAGTGTGTGTGTGTGTGTGCGTGCGTGCGTGTGTGCGTGTGTGTGTGTGTGTGTGTGTATGTATCTGTGTGTGAGTGTGTGTGAGTGTGCGGGCTTGTCCATTCATTTGCCTGTGTGTGTGTGTGTGTGTGTGTGTGTGTGTGTGCGTGCGTGCTTCTGTGTGTGCGCAAGTATGTGTTAGGGAGAGAGAGAGAGAGGAAAAAGAGAGGCAAAGTGGCAGAGGTAGGGAGGTGGAAAAGATTGATGGATGTATTTGTGTTCTCAGAAGTCATCCTGTTTTCTCAGGCCCGGCTCCCCTCCATGTGGAAGTCAGTTCAATTCAAAAAGCTTTAGTGGCATGGGAAACATATGTTTACATTGGCAAGGCAAGTGAAATAGATAATAAACAAAAGTGAAATTAACAATACAAATGAATTGAATGGGAGTAAACCAAAGCCTCTGCTGATTGCTGCACCAGGCTGTGTTCGATTCTTCCTCCCTCTCTGACTGTTTGACTTTAGGGACACTAGGGGGCCATCGATCTGCTTCATAATTCCTTGTATGTGTGTGTGTGCGTGTATGTTAGTGTGTGTGTGTGTGTGTACATACGAGTGCTCATGGGTGTGGAATATTGAGGATCTTGAGGATGTTGTCCCCACAGTAACTTTACGTACATACCCCAACCAGAAGCCACGGATTACAGGCAACATTCGCACTGAGCTAAAGAGTAGAACTGCCGCTTCAAGGTGCGGGACTCTAACCCGAAAGCTTATAAGAAATCCTGCTATGCCCTTCGACGAACCATCAAACAGGCAAAGCGCCAATACAGAGCTAAGATTGAATCGTACTACACCGACACTGACGCTCGTCGGATGTGGCAAGGCCTGCAAACTATTACAGACTACAAAGGGAAGCACAGCCGCGAACTGCCCAGTGACAAGAGCCTATCGGACAAGCAAAATCACTTCTATGCTCGCTTCCAGTTAAGCAACACTGAGGCATGCATGTGCTGTTCCGGACGACTTTATGATCACACTCTCAACAGCCGACGTGGATAAGACCTTTAAAACAGGTCAACATTCACAAGGCCGCTGGGCCAGACGGATTACCAGGACGTGTGCTCCGGGCATGTGTTGACCAACTGGCAAGTGTCCTCACTGACATTTTCAACATGTCCCTGATTGAATCTGTAATACCAACATGCTTCAAGCAGGCCACCATAGTCCCTGTGCTCAAGAATACTAAGGTAACCTTCCTAAATTACTTTTGACCTGTATCACTCACGTTGGTAGCCATGAAGTATTTTGAAAGGCTGGTAATGGCTCACATTAACACCATTATCCCAGAAACTCTAGACCCACACCAATTTGCATACCGCTGAAGCAGATCCACAGATGATGCAATCTCTATTGCACTCCACACTGCTCTTTCCCACCTGGACATATTGAACACCTACGTGAAAATGCTATTCATTGACTACAGCTCAGCTTTCAACACCATAGTGCTCTCAAAGCTCATCAATAAACTGAGGATTCTGGGACTAAACACCTATCTCTGCAACTGGATCCTGAACTTCCTGACCAGCCGCCCCAAGGTGGTGAGGGTAGGTAGTAACACATCCACCACGCTGATCCGCAACACTGGAGCTCCTCAGGGGTGCGTGCTCAGTCTCCTGCTGTACTCCCTGTTCACTCACGACTGCATGGCCAGTCATGACTCCAACACCATCATTATGTTTGCAGACGACACAACAGTGGTAGGCCTGATCACCTACAACGACGAGACCTGGCCGGGTGGTGCCAGAGTAACAACCTATCCCTCAACATAATCAAGACAAAAGAGATGATTGTGGACTAAAGGAAAAGGAGGACCGAGCACGCCCTCATTCTCATCGACAGGACTGTAGTGGAGCAAGTTCCTTGGTGTTCACATCACCATCAAACTAGAATGGTCCAAACACACCAAGACAGTCGTGAAGCGGGCACGACAAAACCTATTAACCCTCAGGAGACTGAAAGGATTTGTCATGGGTCCTCAGATCCTCAAAAGGTTCAACAGCTGCAACATTGAGAGCATGTACTGGTTGCATCACTGCCTAGTATGGCAACTGCTCGGCCTTCGACCGCAAGGCACTACAGAGGGTAGTGCGAACGGCCCAGTACATCACTGGGACTACGCTGCCTGCAATCCAGGACCTCTACACCAGGCGGTGTCAGAAGAAGGCCCTAAAAATTGTCAAAGACCCCAGCCACCCCAGTCATAGACTGTTCTCTCTGTTACCACATGGCAAGCGGTACCGGAGCGCCTGGTCTAGGACCAAAAGGCTTCTAAACAGCTTTTACCCCCAAGCCATAAGACTCCTGAACATCTAATCAATGGCTACCCGGACTATTTGCATTGTGTCTCGCCACCCACACCCCTCTCTGTAATTGAGAGAGAGACAGAAGGAGAGTGAGTGAGTGAGTGAGTGAGTGAGTGAGTGAGTGAGTGAGTGAGTGAGTGAGTAAGTGAGTGAGTGAGGAGTGAGTGAGTGAGTGAGTGAGTGAGTGAGTGAGTGAGTGAGTGAGTGAGTGAGTGAGTGAGTGAGTGAGTGAGTGAGTGAGGCCGGTAGAGTTGTACAGAGGTCAGCAGCATAGCAAGGGGGGGCACTCTCTAACTGACCTGATACTCTCTAACTACTAATTGGGTCAGTGCAGCCAGCAGCAGGAAGGCAGGCAGGGATAAACCCTGGGCTAGAGAATAACACCCTAACAAGCCCAAGAAAACCCTGAAAATGACTTTAGTCTGGGTAGAGCCATATGGCCGAGGAGCAGTATGGAGATTCACTGAGGCTTCTACTTCGCTTTCATATGAAGCAGACAGAGAGAGGAGAGAGAGAGAGAGGAAACAAGCACTCGCTGAGGTAAACACAAGCTCTATCTCTCTTCACATCGCTATCTCCCTCCATAATTTTCTCTCACATACACTCCCACAATTTCTTTCTCATACACTTTCTCTCTATACCACTCTCACTCACTCTTCATCTCCTTTCCCTCCTCTCTGCAAACCATTCTCCTTGTCTCTCTCTCTCTCTCTCTCTCTCTCCCGTATTCCATCGCTCTCTCTCCCAACCCCCCTCTCTCTCTCTCTTTCTCCGAGCTTGCCAATAAATCAGTGATTTATATTCTGATAAGAGACTAAACCGTTGCATGCATATTCATACCTTAAGCTGTTGATTAACATTCGCTATGTTATAGTATAAAATGTCTATTGTTTTATTTGGAACAGAACGCAGCACGAAATAGTTAGTCAAGGCTGTTCCACGTCTCCACAATGAGATTTACCGCTTTAATTATCCAAAGTAAAATGTACAAATTATTCATAGGCTGCTTAAAACTCAGTTAATGGAATTATGCATCACAATTTGTGAATAATTACATTTTTCCTTCAGATTGTGACAGAATAGTTAATTTATTAATAGACGTATACAAAGTCAAGTCAAAACGTCAGTCCTGGGGGTAGGAGTGCTTTGCTTTCAAGAGAATTTTCCCCTTATTAAATAAGTTACAGGGAGACGAGTGTGCTCAGCAAACAAACACAAAGGTGGGAGAGAAGAGAGAGAAGGAGAGCGAGGGAGAGTACGAGAGAGAGAGAGTGAGGGAGAGATTGAGATAGCTGCTCACGGTTTTAAACACATTGTTGTCTCCAAGGCCCCGGGTTAACAGATGAAATATTAAAGGCCGTGTTTATTAGCAGGATGAAAGACAAAGAGCTTCTTCCCTTTGACTTGCGCACATTGACACTTGGCACATAACAAACACAATCTGATCAGGTCTTGATCCATAATGAATGACTATCCCACTTTCAAAAAGAGCATTATTAAAGAATTTAAGAAAATGGGGAAAAGGCAGGCGGTTTCTCGTCGGTAAATAAATATCAGCATTTTGTCGACGGCATCGATGATACCATTATTTGTTTTTAAATCAACTTTACCAGACAAATGTGAATTTGTTTTAATTGCTTAGTATGATATCACAAAAACAACATTGGCAGTATTGTCAGTGGAATTAACAGCTACTAAAGATGCTCCATGTTTAAAATGAACTCTGCCACGTTTAAAATGAACTCTGCCACTTTTCAACCTCACATTCATTATCTCAGGCACGGCACATTTCTATGTTTTGTAGAAAAATATATAATATTAAAAAGTTATACCCGGTGACATCATGAAAAGTTCAAACGTTTTAAAACACTTTTCAAACACTATGAAATGTACGGTGACGTGGGGAGCAGGAAAAGACCCTCCTGGATAGAAAGTTAGGAAAAGACCCTCCTGGATAGAAAGTTAGGAAAAGACCCTCCTGGATAGAAAGTTAGGAAAAGACCCTCCTGGATAGAAAGTTAGGAAAAGACCCTCCTGGATAGAAAGTTAGGAAAAGACCCTCCTGGATAGAAAGTTAGGAAAAGACCCTCCTGGATAGAAAGTTAGGAAAAGACCCTCCTGGATAGAAAGTTAGGAAAAGACCCTCCTGGATAGAAAGTTAGGAAAATACCCTCCTGGATAGAAAGTTAGGAAAAGACCCTCCTGGATAGAAAGTTAGGAAAAGACCCTCCTGGATAGAAAGTTAGGAAAAGACCCTCCTGGATAGAAAGTTAGGAAAAGACCCTCCTGGATAGAAAGTTAGGAAAATACCCTCCTGGATAGAAAGTTAGGAAAAGACCCTCCTGGATAGAAAGTTAGGAAAAGACCCTCCTGGATAGAAAGTTGTTACACGTTTTGAAAATCACTCTTTCTTAAACCTACCTTATGATGTCACAGAGAAGCATTTTTTAGGACCTTTCTTCTTCTCTTTTTAACCATAGATCATAGAAATGGCCGTTTTCACAGATGTTACTAGTTTCAGGAAACTGTAGTAAGTGGTATGGTGCTGGAGATCATGAATATGAGGTTGAAAAGTGGCAGAGTTGCCCTTTGAATTAAACTGTGATTTTTAAACGTAGATTCGTCTCGCCCATACATTCAATATCCCCATAAGCAAAACGTGTACAGTATTCAACACCGGTAGAAGAGAAGAAGTGACTTGGAAAGCTGAGCTGCTATCAGCACGATTTCTAATATCAAACCTCCCTCACGACAGTTTTCTACAGATGAAGGATCTTATTACTCTGTTATTACTCTGTTGCAGCTTTCCTGCAATGCATGGCACTTGAAGTGTATTTGAGTTTTAAATAGGCTTCTGATTTCAGAATTTCAGAATTTGTTTTCCTTTAGGATTATTTTCCTGCAGTAACAAATTGGCTCAAATTAAGAGCCTACATCTGTATGACCTATTTTGCACGTCTTTCAAAGGAGCCAGAGGCCTGGGTGACGTTTAATGTTGTTAGCAGTTTAACCCTTAGCCTCTGTCCTTGAGGCGCTGTCATGTCCAAGTGGCACACCAAATAAGCACTTTTGACATGGGGGCTCCCGGCCTGCAGCCCCTGCCTCTGCTGACAGCTCCACACAAAAGGCCCCTTCGCTATTGATTGCCCTTTGCTGTTATGCAAATGGGGGGGCCTTGAATCTCTGCCCAACGCGCAGAGGAAGGTTATAGAGAGGAGCCACCGCAAAGCACATTTTTGTCACTGTAGTTTCTGGTGTCGTTTCTCAGCAGTTCAGTTCCAGGCCTCTCTTTTTTTTTCATCCTCTCCTCTCATGACTGTGCTTCCCCTCCCAGCTGGGGGTGACATGTTCCATGACAGAGACGAAATCAGGAGAGGAACACACACACACACACACACACACACACACACACACACACACACACACACACATATCCACACACACACACACACACACACACACAATTGTTTGCGTGAACTCACACACTCATGTTCTCTATCACATTTCGACCTATGCTCACTCCCCATAAATTTGGTTGATATGCTTCCCTGCCTAATGCCCCTACCAGCTGTGTGTTTGTGTGTCCCTGGGGAGGCCAGGCATGGTTGATGTGGTGACCTGATAACATCTGGGAGAAAGTGATGGCTTTGCCCGCATGCTGCAGGCCTACTCCAGAGCTGCAGGATACCACTGCCTCCTTCCTGGGTCCGTCTCCCTCACACTTTTCAACACTTCCTTGACACCCGCTTAATACACATTCCAGTGGTGGAAATCCAAGCACACTCTGTATTTTATTAAAACGTATGCCTCCAGGACTATTTCTCATAATGTTTGAAGTGAAAGTACTGTACCAGTCATGTTACCATCTGAAAAACCAACTAACAGAGAAGAGCCCAATGTTGTTTTGAACCCGAGTGTCTCATCAACCACCTTAACTAGGGCTACGACTGCTAGCTATGCTTTTTGAAGTAATGCACAATATGAAAGAATTTGACATGTGCTGTAGCTGTCTAGCTCACTCAGTGCATTAGCACTATTTGCAATATTTACCAAAAGGATTTAGTCATTTCAAGCCTGCAGAGATTTTGCCGGAAAATTTGATTTGATTTCTCGGGCTTTCTTAAACAGTTAACTTGCTTTTCATTCCTGCTTTTAAAAACGTATATAAATGATGGCGCTTAGAAAGAGAAGAACAAAGATGTGTAAAAACACGAGTTGGAGGCTGTTGCTCTTTAAATATTTGACTGTAGCTCTGACCTCCAGATGACATGGGGTTATCTAGACATCGGAACATGCCGTCCAGGGAATGTAAAACATGACATCAAACAAACAGGAGAGAATGTTTATCCAAGCCTGATGTGCTTTTCTATTTTATACCACCCAGCTCTTCAGAAACTCCTTCGCAACCATTTACATATAGTTACATAAACCCTTGAAAGAGTTGGAGTGAGGGAAGAGGGAGATAGGAGGGTTCCTACAGTCAACTTGTGTGTATCAGTTAGTCGGAGAGCTCTACTGAAACAGAATCCCCAGGGTTTAGACAGCTCACACACACAACCTTGGCTGAGCTTATGTGAGCGTGTTTATTGTGTATGTGTGTGTATGCGTGTGTCATAAAACAAAGCCCTTGGAACCATGACATTTCACACCACGTCCACGTACCAATGTGTGTGTGCTGTGTCATGTCCCCAAAATTCTCACGGAAACAGAATGCGAGAGAGAAAATTGATAGAGGAAATGGGAGGAAAAAAAAGAATGCATCACAGACAGCAAGGAGATGGACGTGATCCACTCAGAAGAGGAAAAATAAACAATAACGGAATGGGGAGGAGGAAGAATTGGCAGAAAAGAATAAAAACAGAAAAGCCTTGTTTCCAACCCTTTCCCAGCTGTTTTCCCATGGAATAGCACTGCTTGTTACAGATGAGGAAATGTGCCTGTTGGGATCTGGAATTGACAGTGTGTCTGCTTAGCTACATTAGTTAACAACCCTAGTTAGCCCACACCTCGCTGAGAACAGTCAATAAATAATTAGTCCAGCATATGGACTCCAAAATGCATTGTTTCCCATCTCCAAGACTGTGGGTTCTCTCCCTCAGTTGACTCTGTGTACCTTCCTGAGATGCACACTGATTAGAAGACCAGGGTAGTGATAATCAATGGTTCAATTATACTGCCCTTAGTTCAGCCCATCAGAACAGCTGATAAGTACAAGGACAGGATAGGTTTCCACCACGTTGTTTCCACATGTCCAGACATCCATGATCAGTGACTAAGAGGTAAAGATGACCAGAAAATGAAGCTGTTTTGGCCCTTGGCTTGTGCTGGTCTTGTACTGTTATGTCTTCTGTATTACAGCAGGCTGTCAGGTGGGACCTTGAGAGAACTCTGTTTGGTGTTTATGGCTTCTCTCTTTGAATTTCAATGTATGTCTCCATAGAAAAGCTGCAGGTTAAATAATCCCTTTGAATGTGGACAGACTCAGGCGAACTAAACCTGAACTGTAACGGCTGTTTGAAGAAGAGGACCAAGGTGTAGCGTGGTACGCGTTCATGATTTTTAATAAAACTGAACACTAGAACAAAAAATTACAAAGCAGAACAAACAAAACAGTTCTGTCTGGTGCAGAAACACACAAAACAGAAAATAACTACCCACAAAACACAGAAGGGAAAAGGCTACCTAAGTATGGTTCTCAATCAGAGACAACGATAGACAGCTGCCTCTGATTGAGAACCACACCCGGCCAAACACACAGAAATAGAAAACATAGAACACAAAACATAGAATGCCCACCCCAACTCACGCCCTGACCAAACCAAAATAGAGACATAAAAAGGATCTCTAAGGTCAGGGCGTGACATGAACCCTGTTGCTGATGTCTTCATTCAGGGGTGTTTTTGACTTTCTTTTTCTTTCAGCCACCATCAAAAGTTCAAGAGCCAGGGTGTTTTGTATTCACAGAGGAGAGAACCTTCGAAAACACTCTAGATGAAAGAGGTACACGGTGTAAGTCTGAAACGTAAAGGAGAGAAGAGGAAGAGGGAAGTGCTCCCTTTTTAAGAAGTGGGCACTTTTGACCACCCTTGTTAGGCCCCAACAATTAAGTCACTCTATGGAAGTGCATACTTTCTTGTAGATCATCTTTGTGGAAGTACACACTTTTCTTCCTCTTTCTGAGGAGTACATACATACTTTTCTGACAAGCCTGCTGTTACGACTTCTATGAATGGTGAGTGGAGGAGTCAAGTGCAGAGAGAATCGTACGTGGATCTTTTATTCCAACGACAGCGGAGACATGGACATGCAAAACACAAGGGCGCATGACACAACCCGTCCAAAATACACAGGACTAAAACTGTCCGGAAAAATAGAGATCACACTAATACACCAACACCAAATAAACAGAGAACAAGCCTGCATAATACCCAGTGGGCCTAGTGCCCTTAAATAGCCTATAAACAAAACTAACTCAAAACAGGTGTACCCAATTAGACCCAATTAACAGAAATAAAAGGAAAGGGAATCGATGGCAGCTAATAGGCCGGCAACGATGACCGCCGAGCGCCGGCCCTGCAGTGGTAGCTGATGTAATCCCTGTCATCGTGAAAAGAGGAATGTCTCAATTAGTTTAACTTTGTAATCAGAGTTTGTGAAAATATAACACCTTCCCAAACTTCATTGAGTGTTTTAATATAATTTCTTTGCAAATATTCTCCCACAGATACAAAAAATCATGTCGATTAGAAAGCATTTTGACGCTATGTCGAAGCTTCTGCTTATTGTGGCTACAGTGTGTCTGTGACACCGCCTGGTATAGAGGCCCTGGATGACAGTAAGCTTAGTGCCTTGTGGTCAGAGGCTGAGCAGTTGCCATACCAGGCAGTCATACAACCAGTCAGCATGCTCTTGATGGTGCAGCTGTAGAACCTTTTGAGGATCTGAGGACCCATGCCAAATCTTTTCAGTGTCCAAGGGGGAATAGGTTTTGTCGTGCCCTCTTCACAACTGTCTTGGTGTGTTTGGACCATGTTAGTTTGTTGGTGATGTGGACACCAAGGAACTTGAAGCTCTCAACCTGCTCTACTGCATCCCCACCTATGAGAATGGGGGCGTGCTCTGTCCTCTTTTTCCAGTAGTCCACAATCATCTCCTTTGTCTTGATCACGTTAAGGGAGAGGTTGTTGTCCTGGCACCATATGGCCAGGTCTCTGACCATCTCTCTATAGGCCAGGTCTCATTGTTGTCGGTGATCAGGCCTACCACTGTTGTGTCATCTGCAAACTTAATGATGGTGTTGGAGTCGTGCTAGGCCACACAGTCATGGGTAAACAGGCAGTACAGGAAGGGACTGAGCACGCACCCCTAAGGGGCCCTGTGTTGAGGATCAGCGTGGCAGTTATGTGTTGTTACCTACCTTTACCACCTGGGGGCGGCCCATCAGGAAGTCCAGGATCCAGCTGCAGAGGGAGGTGTTTAGTCCCAGGGTCCTTAGCTTATTTATGAACTTTGAGGGCACTATGGTGTTGAACGCTGAGCTGTAGTCAATGAATGGCATTCTCACATAGGTGTTCCTTTTGTCCAGGTGGGAAAGGGCAGTTTGGAGTCCAATAGAGATGGCATCATCTGTGGATCTGTTTCTGGGATGATGTTGTTGATGTGAGCCATGGCCAGCCTTTCAAAGCACTTCATGTCTACTGTCGTGAGTGCTACGGGTCTGTAGTCATTTAGGCAGGTTACCTTAGTGTTCTTGGGCACAGGCACGTGTTCGTTGGTGGACTTGGTGCATTAATGTATATTATAAATGCTATGTTGTATGCAACCTTAGCAGGCTTAGTGCTCAGTGAAGTTTGACTGAGCTCCAAACTCAGTACCTCAGTACCAAACTCAGGTAGGAGTCTATCCTTTTGCGGTTGGTTGACTCTTTGAATTATGCATCACTACCTGTAGATCATCATTAAATATGGGATAGGCTTTCCTACAGACTGAGGGTGCAGTAGATTATTAGAGTTGGAGAGTTAGAGGAGTGGTCTGTGTGAGGTTAGTTTGTTTCCTGTGGTCACTAGTATAGAGGTTCTTACCCACTCAAGGCCAGGGCTTCCCCATGTGCTTCTATCCACTTCATGCCCAGGAGAATTATTGTGTTATGGGCAATGGAAAAGGTTCACTGCCCCACCCAGCCACTTGGGCCCTGGAGTGTTTTTGACACGTAGTGAACAGCGCTCATCACAACACTTCTCACACAAGCACCTCTCCACTCAATGAGCGGGGACCCCAGCTGGGATGGCCATTGATTCCCCTGTAATAGGCCGATTGTTCCCTTCAGGAGAAGGAGGAGAGGGGTGGAGTGAGTGGAGCGGCTCAAACTCCTCCCCGGGCCTAACAGGTGGAAACATCCAGCACTTCTTTCCCCATGACAGGGTAGCACGTCCCAGGTAGTCACATACTGCCTGGAGGAATTAAGAAATTAAAAGCGAGAGGAGGAGGAGAAATTTTGTGAATTTTTGTTAGGATCCCCAGTAGCTAACAATGTAACGTTAGCTAATCTTCCTGGGGTCCAACACCTATTAAAAATACATTAAAAACAATTACATATCAAGACTAAAAACATTTAACAAGTGAATATACAGACAATTCAAATATCTGACAGGAAACACTTTTAACAGTCAGTTGATACTTTCTATTTCCTGTCCAGTCAGGAAATAGAAAGAGGGGGGGGAGTTCTTGAAGGTGGATTTACTTTTTGCTGAGAAATATGGATTGGTAAAGAGTTCCCTTCAGCTATAGCTCTACATAAAACTTGCAGATTTCAGGCGATTTGTCCTTGGCTTGGGTTGTCTTAGATGCCCTGCATTTACCTGTCTGGTTTGATGGTTGTGCATGTTGCTAGTACAGTGCCTTGCGAAAGTATTCGGCCCCCTTGAACTTTGCAACCTTTTCCCACATTTCAGGCTTCAAACATAAATATATAAAACTGTATTTTTTTGTGAAGAATCAACAACAAGTGGGACACAATCATGAAGTGGAACGACATTTATTGGATATTTCAAACTTTTTTAACAAATCAAAAACTGAAAAATTGGGCGTGCAAAATTATTCAGCCCCCTTAAGTTAATACTTTGTAGCGCCACCTTTTGCTGCGATTACAGCTGTAAGTCGCTTGGGGTATGTCTCTATCAGTTTTGCACATTGAAAGACTGACATTTTTTGCAAAACAGCTCGAGCTCAGTGAGGTTGGATGGAGAGCATTTGTGAACAGCAGTTTTCAGTTCTTTCCACAGATTCTCGATTGGATTCAGGTCTGGACTTTGACTTGGCCATTCTAACACCTGGATATGTTTATTTTTGAACCATTCCATTGTAGATTTTGCTTTATGTTTTGGATCATTGTCTTGTTGGAAGACAAATCTCCGTCCCAGTCTCAGGTCTTTTGCAGACTCCAGGTTTTCTTCCAGAATGGTCCTGTATTTGGCTCCATCCATCTTCCCATCAATTTTAACCATCTTCCCTGTCCCTGCTGAAGAAAAGCAGGCCCAAACCATGATGCTGCCACCACCATGTTTGACAGTGGGGATGGTGTGTTCAGAGTGATGAGCTGTGTTGCTTTTACACCAAACATAACGTTTTGCATTGTTGCCAAAAAGTTCAATTTTGGTTTCATCTGACCAGAGCACCTTCTTCCACATGTTTGGTGTGTCTCCCAGGTGGCTTGTGGCAAACTTTAAACGACACTTTTTATGGATATCTTAAAGAAATGGCTTTCTTCTTGCCACTCTTCCATAAAGGCCAGATTTGTGCAATATATGACTGATTGTTGTCCTATGGACAGAGTCTCCCACCTCAGCTGTAGATCTCTGCAGTTCATCCAGAGTGATCATGGGCCTCTTGGCTGCATCTCTGATCAGTCTTCTCCTTGTATGAGCTGAAAGTTTAGAGGGACGGCCAGGTCTTGGTAGATTTGCAGTGGTCTGATACTCCTTCCATTTCAATATTATTGCTTGCACAGTGCTCCTTGGGATGTTTAAAGCTTGGGAAATCTTTTTGTATCCAAATCCTGCTTTAAACTTCTTCACAACAGTATCTCGGACCTGCCTGGTGTGTTCCTTGTTCTTCATGATGCTCTCTGCACTTTTAACGGACCTCTGAGACTATCACAGTGCAGGTGCATTTATACGGAGACTTGATTACACACAGGTGGATTGTATTTATCATCATTAGTCATTTAGGTCAACATTGGATCATTCAGAGATCCTCACTGAACTTCTGGAGAGAGTTTGCTGCACTGAAAGTAAAGGGGTGAATAATTTTGCACGCCCAATTTTTTAGTTTTTGATTTGTTAAAAAAGTTTGAAATATCCAATAAATGTCGTTCCACTTCATGATTGTGTCCCACTTGTTGTTGATTCTTCCCCAAAAAATACAGTTTTATATCTTTATGTTTGAAGCCTGAAATGTGGCAAAAGGTCGCAAAGTTCAAGGGGGCCAAATACTTTCGCAAGGCACTGTATGTATTAACTGGTGTGAAAATACTGTGTTTGTTTTTTAATATAGCATTCCTAAGGAAAGTCAGAAGACTGGATAGTAATTTGTTTCAACATGAAACCATGAGAGATTCTGATGCATTTGGATACTATTCATATGGTTAGAGCAATGAAGAACCTATCTGGCAGCCCTGTTTTGAGCCATTTAGTTTTTTTGTATATTTCTTTGCTGCAGATGACCATATAACTGGACAGTACTCTAAGTGTGATAGGACCTGGGATTGACCATATAACTGGACAGTACTCTAAGTGTGATAGGACCTGGGATTGACCATATAACTGGACAGTACTCTAAGTGTGATAGGACCAGGGATTGACCATATAACTGGACAGTACTCTAAGTGTGATAGGACCTGGGATTGACCATATAACTGGACAGTACTCTAAGTGTGATAGGACCAGGGATCGACCATATAACTGGACAGTACTCTAAGTGTGATAGGACCAGGGATTGACCATATAACTGGACAGTACTCTAAGTGTGATAGGATCAGGGATTGACCATATAACAGGACAGTACTCTAAGTGTGATAGGACCAGAGATCATCTGATTCAGAGTGATAGACGTTACATGCTCTGAAAATGTTCTTGTAACAGCCATTACCCAACCCCATCCTAATAACAATATTATCTATGTGTTCTGATCATGATAAAGCCGTGTTCAACATGTCGACTAATGGTTCTGTTTTTTTTTAATTGCTCTACATTTTATCTTGCTCTACTCATCAACAATTTCAATTGGGGATCATCAGCAAGTATATATCTTGAAACAAATACACCAATTTGTTCATATCAACCCAAACAGACACCATTCTTAGTTCACTACTCAGTAAATCTGTTAGCTCATTACATTCTGATGCTGCACTATACATTGTAGAGTCATCAGCATACATTGCCAGTCTTGCTTTGTTCATTACTGAAGGTAGTAAATCATTAGTAAAAAATAGAGTAGAGAAGTGGGCCTAGGCAGCTTCCTTGACGAACACCACAGTGAATATCTTTACTGATTGAAAGCTACCATTAAATAACAACTTTTACCTTCTGATAGATAGCTTTCCATCTGGGATAGAGCTGCAGACTTAAATCATAACATTTGAGTTTACCTAGTAACAGTTCAATTGTATCAAAAGCAGCACGGAAATCTAGCAACACTACACCAACTAACTTCCTGTCATCCATACTCTTTAACCAATCATCTGTCATTTGTGCTAAGGACGTACTCGTAAAATGCCCTTCTTTGTATGCATATTGGAAACGCGTTATCAGACCATTACATGAGAAATAATCCTTGATTTGTAAAGATACATTTTTTCCCAATAATTTACTTAACACAAGCAGCAATCTTATAGGATGACTCTGAGGACCAGTGAATGCAGATGTTTTATCCTTAGGTAGTGGAATAACCATTGACTCTTTCCAGACTTCTGGGCACACCCCATACATCAAGCATTTATTAAAAATATGCGAGATTGGGGTAGATTTTTGGTTAGCTGTAACTCTAAGCAATTTGGCGTCAAGATTATCTGTACCAGGTGGGTATGACCCTGGTGTTCTGCTATGTTACTGTATATGAGCTTCCATGTCCTTGAGAGTGAGATCTCTATTGACCGCTTAACAGGGCAACAGACAACAAACAACTTCTCAGCGACAGCACATGTTCTGACATTCTCCTGCCACTTAAAGCCATCGAGAGCAGGGAAATATGGTATTATGTTTTCTATTTACCTTGCCAGTTGAGCAAATTCAATGGAGTAGTAGCTTATATATGTCACGACTCCCGCCGAAGTCGGTCCCTCTCCTTGTTCGGGCGGCGTTCGGCGGTCGACGTCGCCGGCTTTTTAGCCATCGCCGATCCACTTTTCATTTTCCATTTGTTTTGTCTGTCTTATCACACCTGGCTTCACTCACCAATCACTTGTTTATTATTTAGCCCTCTGTTCCCCATGTTGTATTTGTGTCTGATTGTTATTTGTTACGTGGATATTTGTCAGGCGTTGCACTTGTGTTTTAGACTGTGTTTTTGGCTCTTGTATGTGTTATGTGCTGTCATTTGGTACCGGTATTAAAGTGCGCCTGTTTATTATACTCCGCTCTCCTGCACTTGACTTCGCCTCCCATATACACGCATTACAATATGAGGTGGTAGGGGGGACACAGCATTGAATGGAGTAGTTTTGGGTATGTGTGGGGAAATCACAGCACTTCTTTTGCATGCACTCTCAGTAGCGCTGCTGGGATTAGAGGAGAGGAGACGGGAGGATGTTTCCAACCAGCACACTGTTTATCCTAAGATACATATACACCCTTACAAACACAACCCCTGTAAACAGACCACAGCTTGGGAGGCTTAACACCTGTGTTTTAATATTCCAAATAAACTCAGCTTGTTTGTCTACCAATGCAAAGAGGATGAAAGCAGTGGAATGAGAGCTCCATTATTTCCTTTATTTATTCAAGAAACGTTATTTACTAGAAAGATATCATCCTAGCTTTAATCCTCTTAGCGATGGATTGGGGTTGTACTTACAGCACCATGCACCTGCTAAACGAACTCCTCTTAAAGCTGTATAAATACAGCCAGAGGACCCACGCTAGCTTCCCAGGCTGCATCTCATCGCCACACTGCATTCCAAGGCAGCTAGCTCAACAGGAAGTTTAGAGGACACCCCTCTCCGGATGCCCTCCAAAACCACTATGGAGACAAGGGTCCCTGGTGTGTCATGTAGCCAGGAGCAACACAATGGCCTATGTGTTCTCATGTGTTGGACTGTTTACACAGGGGTGTTAGCGGGCTCAAATAGCTACTAGCTCTCAGCATGGCCACTGGCCACAGGAAGTGCTCATCAAGGTCTTCCCCGATGAATGGCTTTCCTGGAGTGACCTGGCTGTTTGCATCCTTACTCTCATTTCACCCTCTATAATGTTTATTAAACCTTTATCAAACCATTTTATTTTTCAAATCAAAGAAAACGTATTTGTCACAAGCTTCCTAAACAACAGGTAGACTAACAGTGAAATGCTTACTTCCCTTAAATGCAGAGAGAAACAAAAGATAAATAATAGAAAATGACAACAAAATGAGTAACGATAACTTGGCTATATACACGGGGTATCAGTACCGAGTCCATGTGCAGGTGTACGAGGTAATTGAGGTAGATATGTACATATAGGTAGGGGGTAATTGAGGTAGATACAGTATGTACATATAGGTAGGGGTAAAGTGACTAGTCAACAGGATAGATAATAAACAGTAACAGTAGAGTATGTGATGAGTTAAAAGAGTTAGTGCAGAAAGGGTCAATGCAGAAGGTTAACTATTTTAAACAAACTGTTTAGCAGTTACATTGTGTAATAGCATTTTGAAGAATGGTGCCCAATCATAAGAATGTGTTTCTCTCTTTTAGAACCTGATATCTTATTGTTTTACTTTACAGAATATGAAGGAGACATCAACGTATTGTGCTGTCTAATGATTCTTTGTGAGAAAGTTAACCAACATGTTGTTTTGTCCTTTCATTAATTGTTCTTGCTCTCATAACATTAAGAAAGGGGACGTCCGTCAGCTGGTATGACAGCAGCTCTGTGGATTGTTCATGTTAACTCCTCTCTTCTAGGGTTCAGACATACTCCTCACCCCTGCACTGCACTCCCCCACGGGAATGGGTGGTGAGAAGGAATGGAGGTAGGGATGGTAGGTTGGGTGCGTTCTCTCCTCTCCAACCGAAGGCAAACAGGATGTAATTTGAAATATTAGCTGGTGCTGTGATTGAACATGGCACCCTGATCACTGAGTTGCCAGGAAGGCGAGCCATAACGATGACTTATCACCCGTGTGAGGAACGCGGAGTATATAACAAGATTCCCAAACATGACAAATGCCACCCTGAGGAACCAGTCCTTCTGTGGGGGAAAGAGTCCCTTTGTAAGGGAGAGAGTGGGTTATAGTCCCTTTGTAAGGGGGTGTTATAGTCCCTGTAGGGGTAGGGAAGAGGGGGGGGGGGTTATCCTTATGGAAGAGGGGGTTGTAAGTCCCTCTGTGAGAGAGAGATAGAGAGAGGAGGGGGTTCTAGTATGTATGGGAGAGAGGGGGTTCTCGTCTGTATGGGAGAGAGGAGGTTCTAGTTCATCTGTGGGAGAGAGGGGGGGTTCTAGTTCCTCTGTGGGAGAGAGAGGGTTTCTAGTCCATCTGTGGTTGAGACACAGGGTTCTAGTCCCTCTGTAGGTGACAGAGGGGGTTCTAGTCTGTATAGGAGAGAGAGGTTCTAGTACATCTGTATGGGGGAGAGGGGGTTCTAGTTCCTCTGTGGGAGAGAGAGGGGGTTCTAGTTCCTCTGTGGGAGAGAGAGGGTTTCTAGTCCATCTATGGTTGAGACACAGGATTCTAATCCCTCTGTAGGGGACAAAGGGGGCTCTAGTCCCACTTTAGGAAAGAGGAGGGGTGGGGGGTTCTAGTCCCTATGTGGGGAAGAGAGGGGGTTCTAGTCCCTCTTTAGGAAAGAGGGGAGGGGGGGAGTTCTAGTCTCTATGTGATTAAGAGAGAGAGGGGGGGGGCTTCTAGTCCCTATGTGATTAAGAGGGGGGGGGGGGGGGGGGGGGGGGGGTTCTAGTCCGGTGGGGCGATGGCAGACCCTCTGACGTACTTGGAAGCTGATCATGTTGCATGCAAGCCAAGGAGTGATGACCACTGACCTCTGTTGAAATGAAAACAGATGGCGTCGAGGTGACTTAAATAAGCAGGTGAGGAATTTGTCACCATGTCTTCCGCTTCGTATTGCTTCTCCTCCACTCTTTCATTACTCTCGTCTTCTTTATTTATTTTATTTTAATGTATTATTTAACTAGGCAAGTCAGTTCTACCTGCAACTCACAACACATCCCTCAATCCCAACTGTTATTAATTACTGCCAAAGCGCTGTTTATTTTTATATAAATGCATGTGTTCCTGGCATTGTAACAGACTTTTGTATCCCTGACCCTTTCTACTTGAAGTCTCTTGCAAGGTCACTTAATTTCTGTTTACTTTTGGGGCTTTTAAAAGCATTACTGCAAATCATCACAACATGGAGAAATGGAGAGAGGGGGGAAAGGGAGAGAAACCTGCCAAGAACATTATGATGTGAATGTGATTCTTGCATGCCGGTGTTGATATTATGATGAACTCAATATTTCAACATGTTTAAAAAGCTGACTGAAATGTTGACGACAAGCCGTCTTTCAGAATTGATGATGATCCTTCAGCATAATATCAAACATGATACTGTGGTATTAACACTGTTACTACTACTAGAACAATGGCGATGACTACTACTGCTACAATAATAATATTCCGTGGCCTCCAACTGCTTTTAAATGCTAGTAAAACTAAGTGCATGCTCTTCAACCGATTGCTACCTGCATCCTTCTGCCCGACTAGCATCACTACTCTGAACGGTTCTGACTTAGAATATGTGGACAACTATAAATACCTAGGTGTCTGGTTAGACTGTAAACTCTCCTTCCAGACTCACATTAAGCATCTCCAATCCAAAATGGAATCTAGAATCGGCTTCCTATTTCGCAACGAAGCCTCCTTCACTCAAACATACCCTCGTAAAACTGACTATCCTACAAATCCTTGACTTCGGCGATATCATTTACAAAATAGCCCCCAACACTCTACTCAGCAAACTGGATGTAGTCTATCACAGTGCCATCTGTTGTGTCACCAAAGCCCCATATACTACCCACCACTGCGACCTGTATGCTCTCGTTGTCTGGTGCTCGCTACATATTCGTCTCCAGGTCATCTATAAGTCTTTTTTAAGTATTTTTTTGGTCACCATAGCAACACCCACCCGTAGCACGCACTCCAGCAGGTATATTTCACTGGTCCCCAAAGCCAACACTTCCTTTGGCCGCCTTTCCTTCCAGTTCTCTGCTAACAGTGACTGGAACAAATTGCAAAAATCATTGAAGCAGGAGTCTTATGTCTCCCTCTCTAATTTTAAGCATCAGCTGTCAGAACAGCTTAACGATTACTGTACCTGTACATAGCCAATCTGTAAATATCACACCCAACTACCTCATCCTCATATTTTTACTTACGCTCTTGCTCTTTTTACACCCCAGTATCGCTACTTGCACATCATCATCTGCACATCTATTTATTTTATTGATTTTAATTTCACCTTTATTTAACCAGGTAGGCAAGTTGAGAAGAAGTTCTCATTTACAATTGCGACCTGGCCAAGATAAAGCAAAGCAGTTCGACACATACAACAACACATGGAGTAAAACACATGGAGTAAAACAAACATACAGTCAATAATACAGTAGACAAATAAGTCTATATACAATGTGAGCAAATTAGGTGAGATAAGGGAGGTAAAGGCAAAAAACAAAATCTGTCACTCCAGTGTTAATGCTAAATTGCAATTATTTCGCCTCTATGGCCTATTTATTGCCTACCTCCCTACTCTTCTACATTTGCACACACTGTGCGTAGATTTTTATATTTTTCTTTTGTGTTATTGACTGTACGTTTGTTTATGTGTAACTCTGTGTTGTTGTTTTTAATGCACTGCTTTGCTTTATCTTGGCCAGGTCGCAGTTGTAAATGAGAACTTGTTCTCAACTGGCTTACCTGGTTAAATAATGGTAAAATAAATCAAATTAAAATAACAATAATAATAACATCCATGATAACATTATTAATAACAACCCTATTATTTAATACTTTGAATGATAAACCTTGCGAAGGTTCTCTGACTACAAGCATGAGGAGGCTGGCTGGATTAAGACATGATTAATCACTATCTGAAGCGCCATGCATTTGGCCCAACCAACCTAATCCCTTCTCCTCTTTATGGGACTGATCCCTATCGGATTGATGAATGCACCGACCAATCATGTTCCTGCAAACCCCAGTATGTACATACACCAATAAGAGATGATGAACGGCCTGCGTTGCCATTATTTAAGCCCAAATGTGGGGGGCCGCCGCAATGGTGCTGCCTGACTCTCTGGTCCAGTATGGCCTGGGCTGGTATGGGCTGGTCTAGTATGGTCAGGGCTGGTCTTGGCTGGTATGGGCTGGTCTGGTCTGGTCTGGACTGGTAGGGTCTGGTATGTTCTGGGCTGAGCAGTTATGGCCTGGTCTGGTCTAGCCTGGTCTAGTCTGGGCTGGTATTATCTGGTTCGGCATGATCTGGACTGGTATGGTCTGGTCCAGTGCTGGGCTGCGTTAGTCTGGGCAGGGCTGGGTCTATACTGGGCTGCTCTGCTCTGGCATGTTCTGGGCTGATATGGTCTAGTCTTGTCTGGGATGGTCTGGCCCAGGCTGGTCTGGTCTGTTGTGGGCTGTTGTGGTCTGGCCCAGGCTGGTCTGGTATGGTCTGGTCCAATCTGGTCGGGGTCTGTCCTTTGCTGCTCATGTCTGGGTTGGTCTGGGCTTTTCTTGCACAGTGGTCTAGGTTGTTCTGGGCTGGTCTGGTATGGTCTGGTCTGGCCCAGTCTGGTCTGGGCTGGTCTGGCCCAGTCTTTTATGGCAGAGGCTGGTCTGGACCCAGGTCTCTAAATGTAGATGATCCTGGCTATCTACACTGAGACTGAACCACCACCACCACTGCCGTCACAGAACCATCCCATCTGGACTAGAGTAATCGTGTCTGTTAAAACTCTCAGATACATCTGGTGGACATGAATTGGGACTGTCATATATACTACTCCCAAAACCATGAAATCCCAATTCTCACACATTTTGCTTTGTGTGTTTGTATGTGTGTGTGCATCGCACCCGCTCATGTTTCTGTGTCCATGTATGGTTGTGTGTCCATGTATGGTTGTGTGTCCATGTATGGTTGTGTGTCCATGTATGGTTGTGTGACCATGTATGGTTGTGTGTCCATGTATGGTTGTGTGTCCATGTATGGTTGTGTGTCCATGTATGGTTGTGTGTCCATGTATGGTTGTGTGTCCATGTATGGTTGTGTGACCATGTATGGTTGTGTGTCCATGTATGGTTGTGTGACCATGTATGGTTGTGTGTCCATGTATGGTTGTGTGTCCATGTATGGTTGTGTGTCCATGTGTGGTTGTGTGTCCATGTGTGGTTGTGTGTCCATGTATGGTTGTGTGTCCATGTATGGTTGTGTGTCCATGTATGGTTGTGTGTCCATGTATGGTTGTGTGTCCATGTATGGTTGTGTGTCCATGTGTGGTTGTGTGTCCATGTATGGTTGTGTGTCCATGTATGGTTGTGTGTCCATGTGTGGTTGTGTGTCCATGTGTGGTTGTGTGTCCATGTATGGTTGTGTGTCCATGTATGGTTGTGTGTCCATGTGTGGTTGTGTGTCCATGTATGGTTGTGTGTCCATGTATGGTTGTGTGTCCATGTATGGTTGTGTGTCCATGTGTGTTTGTGTGTCCATGTATGGTTGTGTGTCCATGTATGGTTGTGTGTCCATGTGTGTTTGTGTGTCCATGTGTGTTTCTGTGTCCATGTATGGTTGTGTGTCCATGTGTGTTTGTGTGTCCATGTATGGTTGTGTGTCCATGTATGGTTGTGTGTCCATGTATGGTTGTGTGCCCATGTATGGTTGTGTGTCCATGTGTGTTTGTGTGTCCATGTATGGTTGTGTGTCCATGTATGGTTGTGTGTCCATGTGTGTTTGTGTGTCCATGTATGGCTGTGTGTCCATGTATGGTTGTGTGTCCATGTATGGTTGTGTGTACATGTGTGTTTGTGTGTACATGTGTGTTTGTGTGTACATGTGTTTGTGTGTACTTGTGTTTGTGTGTACATGTATGGTTGTGTGTCCATGTATGGTTGTGTGACCATGTATGGTTGTGTGTCCATGTATGGTTGTGTGTCCATGTATGGTTGTGTGTCCATGTGTGTTTGTGTGTCCATGTATGGTTGTGTGTCCATGTATGGTTGTGTGTCCATGTATGGTTGTGTGTCCATGTATGGTTGTGTGTACATGTGTGTTTGTGTGTCCATGTATGGTTGTGTGTCCATGTATGGTTGTGTGTACATGTGTGTTTGTGTGTACTTGTGTTTGTGTGCACATGTGTTTGTGTGTACTTGTGTTTCTGTGTACATGTGTTTGTGTGTACTTGTGTTTGTGTGTACATGGGTTTGTGTGTACATGTGTTTGTGTGTACTTGTGTTTGTGTGTACTTGTGTTTGTGTGTACTTGTGTTTGTGTGTACTTGTGTTTGTGTGTACATGTGTTTCTGTGTACATGTGTTTGTGTGTACTTGTGTTTTTGTGTACATGTGTTTGTGTGTACTTGTGTTTGTGTGTACATGTGTTTGTGTGTACATGTGTTTGTGTGTACATGTGTTTGTGTGTACTTGTGTTTGTGTGTTCATGTGTTTGTGTGTACATGTGTTTGTGTGTACATGTGTTTGTGTGTACTTGTGTTTGTGTGTACATGTGTTTGTGTGTACTTGTGTTTATGTGTACTTGTGTTTGTCTGTACATGTGTTTGTGTGTACTTGTGTTTGTGTGTACATGTGTTTGTGTGTACATGTGTTTGTGTGTACATGTGTTTGTGTGTACTTGTGTTTGTGTGTACTTGTGTTTGTGTGTACTTGTGTTTGTGTGTACATGTGTTTGTGTGTACTTGTGTTTGTGTGTACATGTTTTTGTGTGTACTTGTGTTTGTGTGTACTTGTGTTTGTGTGTACTTGTGTTTGTGTGTACATGTGTTTGTGTGTACTTTTGTTTTTGTGTACATGTGTTTGTGTGTACTTGTGTTTGTGTGTACATGTGTTTGTGTGTACTTGTGTTTGTGTGTACATGTGTTTGTGTGTACATGTGTTTGTGTGTACATGTGTTTGTGTGTACTTGTGTTTGTGTGTACATGTGTTTGTGTGTACTTGTGTTTGTGTGTACATGTGTTTGTGTGTACTTGTGTTTGTGTGTACATGTGTTTGTGTGTACTTGTGTTTGTGTGTACATGTGTTTGTGTGTACTTGTGTTTGTGTGTACATGTGTTTGTGTGTACTTGTGTTTGTGTGTACTTGTGTTTATGTGTACTTGTGTTTGTGTGTACATGTGTTTGTGTGTACTTGTGTTTGTGTGTACATGTGTTTGTGTGTACATGTGTTTGTGTGTACATGTGTTTGTGTGTACTTTTGTTTGTGTGTACTTGTGTTTGTGTGTACATGTGTTTGTGTGTACTTGTGTTTGTGTGTACATGTGTTTGTGTGTACTTGTGTTTGTGTGTACTTGTGTTTGTGTGTACATGTGTTTCTGTGTACATGTGTTTGTGTGTACATGTGTTTGTGTGTACATGTGTTTGTGTGTACATGTGTTTGTGTGTACATGTGTTTGTGTGTACTTGTGTTTGTGTGTACATGTGTTTGTGTGTACTTGTGTTTGTGTGTACATGTGTTTGTGTGTACTTGTGTTTGTGTGTACATGTGTTTGTGTGTACTTGTGTTTGTGTGTACATGTGTTTGTGTGTACTTGTGTTTGTGTGTACATGTGTTTGTGTGTACTTGTGTTTGTGTGTACTTGTGTTTATGTGTACTTGTGTTTGTGTGTACATGTGTTTGTGTGTACTTGTGTTTGTGTGTACATGTGTTTGTGTGTACATGTGTTTGTGTGTACATGTGTTTGTGTGTACTTTTGTTTGTGTGTACTTGTGTTTGTGTGTACATGTGTTTGTGTGTACTTGTGTTTGTGTGTACATGTGTTTGTGTGTACTTGTGTTTGTGTGTACTTGTGTTTGTGTGTACATGTGTTTCTGTGTACATGTGTTTGTGTGTACATGTGTTTGTGTGTACATGTGTTTGTGTGTACATGTGTTTGTGTGTACATGTGTTTGTGTGTACATGTGTTTGTGTGTACATGTGTTTCTGTGTACATGTGTTTGTGTGTACATGTGTTTGTGTGTACTTGTGTTTGTGTGTACATGTGTTTGTGTGTACATGTGTTTGTGTGTACATGTGTTTGTGTGTACATGTGTTTGTGTGTACATGTGTTTGTGTGTACATGTGTTTGTGTGTACATGTGTTTGTGTGTACTTGTGTTTGTGTGTACATGTGTTTGTGTGTACATGTGTTTGTGTGTACATGTGTTTGTGTGTACATGTGTTTGTGTGTACATGTGTTTGTGTGTACTTGTGTTTGTGTGTACATGTGTTTGTGTGTACTTGTGTTTGTGTGTACATGTGTTTGTGTGTACATGTGTTTGTGTGTACTTGTGTTTGTGTGTACATGTGTTTGTGTGTACTTGTGTTTGTGTGTACATGTGTTTGTGTGTACTTGTGTTTGTGTGTACTTGTGTTTATGTGTACTTGTGTTTGTGTGTACATGTGTTTGTGTGTACTTGTGTTTGTGTGTACATGTGTTTGTGTGTACATGTGTTTGTGTGTACATGTGTTTGTGTGTACTTTTGTTTGTGTGTACTTGTGTTTGTGTGTACATGTGTTTGTGTGTACTTGTGTTTGTGTGTACATGTGTTTGTGTGTACTTGTGTTTGTGTGTACTTGTGTTTGTGTGTACATGTGTTTCTGTGTACATGTGTTTGTGTGTACTTGTGTTTGTGTGTACATGTGTTTGTGTGTACATGTGTTTGTGTGTACATGTGTTTGTGTGTACTTGTGTTTGTGTGTACATGTGTTTGTGTGTACTTGTGTTTGTGTGTACATGTGTTTGTGTGTACTTGTGTTTGTGTGTACATGTGTTTGTGTGTACTTGTGTTTGTGTGTACATGTGTTTGTGTGTACTTGTGTTTGTGTGTACATGTGTTTGTGTGTACTTGTGTTTGTGTGTACTTGTGTTTATGTGTACTTGTGTTTGTGTGTACATGTGTTTGTGTGTACTTGTGTTTGTGTGTACATGTGTTTGTGTGTACATGTGTTTGTGTGTACATGTGTTTGTGTGTACATGTGTTTGTGTGTACATGTGTTTGTGTGTACTTGTGTTTGTGTGTACATGTGTTTGTGTGTACTTGTGTTTGTGTGTACATGTGTTTGTGTGTACTTGTGTTTGTGTGTACATGTGTTTGTGTGTACATGTGTTTGTGTGTACATGTGTTTGTGTGTACTTGTGTTTGTGTGTACTTGTGTTTGTGTGTACATGTGTTTGTGTGTACATGTGTTTGTGTGTACATGTGTTTGTGTGTACATGTGTTTGTGTGTACATGTGTTTGTGTGTACATGTGTTTGTGTGTACTTGTGTTTGTGTGTACATGTGTTTGTGTGTACATGTGTTTGTGTGTACATGTGTTTGTGTGTACATGTGTTTGTGTGTACTTGTGTTTGTGTGTACATGTGTTTGTGTGTACATGTGTTTGTGTGTACTTGTGTTTGTGTGTACATGTGTTTGTGTGTACTTGTGTTTGTGTGTACATGTGTTTGTGTGTACTTGTGTTTGTGTGTACATGTGTTTGTGTGTACTTGTGTTTGTGTGTACATGTGTTTGTGTGTACTTGTGTTTGTGTGTACTTGTGTTTATGTGTACTTGTGTTTGTGTGTACATGTGTTTGTGTGTACTTGTGTTTGTGTGTACATGTGTTTGTGTGTACATGTGTTTGTGTGTACATGTGTTTGTGTGTACTTTTGTTTGTGTGTACTTGTGTTTGTGTGTACATGTGTTTGTGTGTACTTGTGTTTGTGTGTACATGTGTTTGTGTGTACTTGTGTTTGTGTGTACTTGTGTTTGTGTGTACATGTGTTTCTGTGTACATGTGTTTGTGTGTACATGTGTTTGTGTGTACATGTGTTTGTGTGTACATGTGTTTGTGTGTACATGTGTTTCTGTGTACATGTGTTTGTGTGTACATGTGTTTGTGTGTACTTGTGTTTGTGTGTACATGTGTTTGTGTGTACATGTGTTTGTGTGTACATGTGTTTGTGTGTACTTGTGTTTGTGTGTACATGTGTTTGTGTGTACTTTTGTTTGTGTGTACTTGTGTTTGTGTGTACATGTGTTTGTGTGTACTTGTGTTTGTGTGTACATGTGTTTGTGTGTACTTGTGTTTGTGTGTACTTGTGTTTGTGTGTACATGTGTTTCTGTGTACATGTGTTTGTGTGTACATGTGTTTGTGTGTACATGTGTTTGTGTGTACATGTGTTTGTGTGTACATGTGTTTCTGTGTACATGTGTTTGTGTGTACATGTGTTTGTGTGTACTTGTGTTTGTGTGTACATGTGTTTGTGTGTACATGTGTTTGTGTGTACATGTGTTTGTGTGTACATGTGTTTGTGTGTACTTGTGTTTGTGTGTACATGTGTTTGTGTGTACATGTGTTTGTGTGTACATGTGTTTGTGTGTACATGTGTTTGTGTGTACTTGTGTTTGTGTGTACATGTGTTTGTGTGTACTTGTGTTTGTGTGTACATGTGTTTGTGTGTACTTGTGTTTGTGTGTACATGTGTTTGTGTGTACATGTGTTTGTGTGTACATGTGTTTGTGTGTACATGTGTTTGTGTGTACTTGTGTTTGTGTGTACTTGTGTTTGTGTGTACATGTGTTTGTGTGTACATGTGTTTGTGTGTACATGTGTTTGTGTGTACATGTGTTTGTGTGTACATGTGTTTGTGTGTACATGTGTTTGTGTGTACATGTGTTTGTGTGTACATGTGTTTGTGTGTACATGTGTTTGTGTGTACTTGTGTTTGTGTGTACATGTGTTTGTGTGTACATGTGTTTGTGTGTACATGTGTTTGTGTGTACATGTGTTTGTGTGTACTTGTGTTTGTGTGTACATGTGTTTGTGTGTACATGTGTTTGTGTGTACATGTGTTTGTGTGTACTTGTGTTTGTGTGTACTTGTGTTTGTGTGTACATGTGTTTGTGTGTACATGTGTTTGTGTGTACATGTGTTTGTGTGTACTTGTGTTTGTGTGTACATGTGTTTGTGTGTACATGTGTTTGTGTGTACATGTGTTTGTGTGTACTTGTGTTTGTGTGTACATGTGTTTGTGTGTACTTGTGTTTGTGTGTACATGCTTTGTTCTAAGCAGCAGAAAGCTTTCCACCAATTCTCATTGTCAATTCAGTTGTCATTGCTTGTTGTTGTTACCATGGCCCAGCCTCAGTGTGTTTGCATGCAGATGGCTTTGTATAGTCAGCCTGTGGTTTGTTTTCTCTGGATAACGTGGGACGTCTCCTCTTGAACTTTTACAGCCCCTTTCCTTTTAGCCATGTGTATCTGATAGAGTTGACCTCTCGGTCACTTCCTCCTCTTTCTCATCCCATTTGTTTGTTTGTTTGTTTTCCTTTTATTCTTCTCTCTTTTAATCAGCCCTTTCACATATCCATCCATTCATCCATCCATTCATCCATCTATTCATCCATCCATCCATCCATTCATTCATCCATTCATCTGCAAGCAGGAGGACCAGCAACATATCAAGAAATGAGGAGAGCGAGAGAGAGAGAGAGCGAAACACAGAGAGAGAGAGAGACACAGAGAGAGAGAGAGAGACAGAGAGACAAAGAGAGACAGAGAGACAGAGAGAGACAGAGAGACAGAGAGACAGAGAGAGACAGAGACAGAGAGAACAGTGAGTAGGTGTCCCACGGTTGCCGTTAGGTTGAGTCAGCGGCGAGCGGACAGGACAGTAAATGTCACATCATGTAAAGAGAGCAGGGGAGAGACATGGTGCAGACCCCCACAACACCACACACCCCTTACCTCACACTCACACAGGTGCTTTTCGGGGACCCTGGAGCATTTTGGGACCTGCCAAGGGGTGAAGAATGCTCCAGATCTGGCAAGAGCATCTCTGTAGTGGGACACTCTTTAATTGTGGGGCCCCAAACTGTTGAACAGACGGCTACTCCTGAGAGGCCTCCAGGCCTAAACTGAAATGACAGTTATTGGCCCCTCTCGTCCAGAAAAAAACTGCAAAGCTATTTCCTGTTGTGTCCCATTTCTCAGTAGGAGTGCATTTGAAACGGCCATATTAACCGTGCACTCCTGAGCCCTGTCCATAACTCTTCCCTGGATGAAATGTACTGCACAGTGCTGTATTATAAGGTGCTCTGTATTTGTGTACAGGCTTTTTACTTCCCCCACCATGTTTTCTGTCCTCAGCCATGACGCATCGTAAACTGCAACACAAACCCCAAAGAGCTCTGCTGTCCACTCTAACATTTATGTCTGGTGTTTAACCCAAATGCACTAAGGTGTGGCTCAGTTGGTAGAGCATGGCGCTTGCTACACATGGCGCTTGCTAAATATGACGCTTGCCATGCCAGGGTTGTGGCTTCCATTCTTACGGGGGACCAGAACACAAAATGTATGCACTCAGAACTGTGAGTCGCTCTGGATAAGACTGTCTGCTAAATTATAAAAATCAAAATTAGGATATGTTTACAGCCCAGAATGACAAAAGTTTTCTATGTGTACTATATAACCAGAGTTACTATTTCAGACTGTTAGTCTACTAGCTTGTTAAGAGTCCCCTGGTCATGCCTATGCTACAGTCATTTACGTGTTTAAAAAGAAACGGATACATTCACTGTTGCAGTCCAGTGTGTGTGGGAGCTGTGTTTCATGAGTGTGTGTGTTTGTGTGTGTGTTGAGTCGTCAGGGGGTCTGGCGATTCTCAGGGGGAGCATCCCACGTCTGAGTTCCATAAACCAGGTTATCCGTTAACAGGAGGAGCCCTGCACTCCTCCTGTTCACCACAGTCCAGCCTGGTTCGGCCTAGCTCTGTTACACTCAGCCTGGCCTGGCCCAGTGTCTACCAGTCCACTCAACCTGGAGCCAGCCCCAGCTCTGAATCATCCTCATTGGCAGACTCTCTTACAAGGTTCTGGTTGTGCCGTAATAATCTCCCTTTTAGAAAACAAATGAAAGAAGCTAAAGAGAGATGTATAAATGTGTCCTATTGTCCCAGTGAGGGACACGGGCTAAGAGAGGACTGTAATACAGTACATCTCTGACTCATCTGTCACTTCCCACTCATGTTGCCCTCCTAGTCTCCACACACACTGCTAATCGTCACAGTCATGGTAATATGCGGCAGTAGTGTTGTAGCAGTGTAGTAGTAGTGTTGTAGCGGTGTTGTAGCGGTGTATTAGCAGTGTTGTAGCGGTGTTGTAGCGGTGTTGTAGCGGCGTAGCAGTAGTGTTGGAGCAGTGTTGTAGCGGTGTTGTAGCAGAGTAGCAGTAGTGTTGGAGCAGTGTTGTAGCAGTGTTGTAGCGGTGTTGTAGCAGAGTAGCAGTAGTGTTGTAGCAGTGTTGTAGCGGTGTTGTAGCAGTGTTGTAGCGGTGTTGTAGCAGTGTTGTAGCAGAGTAGCAGTAGTGTTGGAGCAGTGTTGTAGCGGTGTTGTAGCGGTGTTGTAGCAGAGTAGCAGTAGTGTTGTAGCAGTGTTGTAGCGGTGTTGTAGCAGTGTTGTAGCAGAGTAGCAGTAGTGTTGGAGCAGTGTTGTAGCGGTGTTGTAGCGGTGTTGTAGCAGTGTTGTAGCAGAGTAGCAGTAGTGTTGGAGCAGTGTTGTAGCGGTGTTGTAGCAGTGTTGTAGCGGTGTTGTAGCGGTGTTGTAGCAGTGTTGTAGCGGTGTTGTAGTAGTGTTGTAGCGGTGTTGTAGCGGTGTATTAGCAGTGTTGTAGCGGTGTTGTAGCGGTGTTGTAGCGGTGTAGCAGTAGTTTTGGAGCAGTGTTGTAGTAGTGTTGTAGCAGTGTTGTAGCAGAGTAGCAGTAGTGTTGTAGCAGTGTTGTAGCGGTGTTGTAGCAGTGTTGTAGCGGTGTTGTAGCAGTGTTGTAGCAGTGTTGTAGCAGTGTTGTAGCAGTGTTGTAGCGGTGTTGTAGCAGTGTTGTAGCGGTGTATTAGCAGTGTTGTAGCAGTTTTGTAGCGGCTTAGCAGTAGTGTTGGAGCAGTGTTGTAGTAGTGTTGTAGCAGTGTTGTAGCAGAGTAGCAGTAGTGTTGTAGCAGTAGTTTTGGAGCAGTGTTGTAGTAGTGTTGTAGCAGTGTTGTAGCAGAGTAGCAGTAGTGTTGTAGCAGTAGTGTTGGAGCAGTGTTGTAGTAGTGTTGTAGCGGTGTTGTAGCAGTGTTGTAGCAGTGTTGTAGCAGAGTAGCAGTAGTGTTGTAGCAGAGTAGCAGTAGTGTTGGAGCAGTGTAGCAGTAGTGTTGTAGCAGAGTAGCAGTAGTGTTGGAGCAGTGTTGTAGTAGTGTTGTAGCGGTGTTGTAGCAGTGTTGCAGCAGGGTTGTAGCGGTGTTGTAGCGGTGTTGTAGCAGAGTAGCAGTAGTGTTGGAGCAGTGTTGTAGTAGTGTTGTAGCGGTGTTGTAGCAGAGTAGCAGTAGTGTTGTAGCGGTGTTGTAGCGGTGTTGTAGCGGTGTTGTAGCTTTGTTGTAGCGGTGTATTAGCAGTGTTGTAGCGGTGTTGTTGCGGTGTTGTAGCGACGTAGCAGTAGTGTTGGAGCAGTGTTGTATTAGTGTTGTAGCAGAGTAGCAGTAGTGTTGGAGCAGTGTTGTAGTAGTGTTGTAGTGGTGTTGTAGCAGAGTAGCAGTAGTGTTGTAGCGGTGTTGTAGCGGTGTTGTAGCAGTGTTGTAGCGGTGTATTAGCAGTGTTGTAGCGGTGTTGTAGCGGTGTTGTAGCAGCCTAGCAGTAGTGTTGGAGCAGTGTTGTAGTAGTGTTGTAGCAGTGTTGTAGTAGAGTAGCAGTAGTGTTGTAGCAGTGTTGTAGTAGTGTTGTAGCAGTGTTGTAGCAGTGTTGTAGCAGGGTTGTAGCGGTGTTGTAGAAGTGTAGTAGCAGGGTTGAAGCGGTGTTGTAGCAGTGTTGTAGCGGTGTTGTAGTGGTGTTGTAGCGGTGTTGTAGCGGTGTTGTAGCAGGGTTGTAGAGGTGTTGTAGCAGTGTTGTAGCAGAGTTGAAGCGGTGTTGTAGCAGTGTTGTAGCAGGGTTGTAGCGGTGTTGTAGCAATGTTGTAGCGGTGTTGTAGCAGGGTTGTAGCGGTGTTGTAGCAGGGTTGTAGCGGTGTTGTAGCGATGTTGTAGCAATGTTGTAGCGGCATTGTAGCGGCGTTGTAGCACTGTTGTAGCAATGCTACACTGCTCTTCTCTCTCATCCTCTCCTCTCCTCTCCTCTCCTCTCCTCTCCTCTCACATTTTCTCCTCTCTTCTCCTCTCCGGTCTTCTCTTCGCTTCTGTTCACCTCTCTTCTCCTCTCTTCATCTCTCTTCTCCTCTCCTATCCTCTTTTATCTTCTCCTCTCATCTCCTCTCTTCTTCTTTGTTATGCTCTCCTCCTCTCCTCTGTTCTGCTCTGTTCTCCTCTCCTTTTCTCTCTTCTCTACTCTGTTCTCCCCTGTTCTCCTCTATTCTCCTCTCCTCTCTTCTCTTCACCTCTGTTCTCCTTTTTTCTCCTCCCTTCTCCTATCTTCTCCTCTCCTCTCTTCTCTTCTCCTATTCTCACCTCTTCTCCTATCTTCTCCTCTCCTCTCTTCTCTTCTCCTATTCTCACCTCTTCTCCTGTCTTCTCCTCTCTCCTCTTCTCATCTTCTCTCCTCTCCCACTGTGATTTACCTCTCCTCTTCTCCTCTTTTTATTTGCCGGAAGTCACCAAGAATCTGGAAAATTTCACCCTGCAGAAAGCTGTAAACCATTAGGCAGACACTCCCCTTCTAACCCCCATCACCACTACAGGTGTGTGTGTGTGGCATCAGAAGGGCATGAAATAGAGATCTTGAAATTGGCATCTAAACTCTCATTGCATAGGTTTAAAGCACACACTTTAAAACCTATGGGGGGAAAAAAAAAATCAAGATTGGTGAGCTGAGCATTCGTGCTGCTGCCTTGTTTATTGAATTAGTATTCAGTGTGATTAAACCCTTCTATCATGATCCATTGTTTATCATACACACAGATTTATTTCTCCTGTTCTGTCTGGGTTTATGTTGCTGGCACCGCAATGTGTAAACTTAGACCGTTTTCTCATAATCTTCTGCACCAACTTCAGTATAAGCAGCTAATTGTGTTTAGTTTCTGTGTGACTCAACCGTTCGGTTTGTTTTAATACTTACAGCAGTGTGGAAGAGGACCAGTTTGGTGTTCTCCAGGGGGGAGGGAGGGAGGGAGGGAGGGAGGGAGGAGAGATAGAGAGAGAGAGAAGCTGATGGCTTAAAAGAAGAGTTCTGTTTTCCCACACAGAGCACATGTACAGTATGTTAGTATACAAGCACATACTTACCCTCCAGGCTTCTTGTGTGCCCTAGCCAGGCCCTCCCTCCCCTCATGACCCTCCTCTCTGTGTGTACACATCAGCGACTGGAAGAGCACATTCTGCCACTCAACCCCTGCTCTGCTCTGGCCAGAGGGGCTCACCCGTCACACTGTAATTAGTCCACATCTGAGGATCTCACCCCTCACACTGTAATTAGTCCACATCTGAAGATCTCACCCTTCACACTGTAATTAGTCCACATCTGAAGATCTCACCCCTCACACTGTAATTAGTCCACATCTGAGGATCTCACCCCTCACACTGTAATTAGTCCACATCTGAAGATCTCACCCCTCACACTGTAATTAGTCCACATCTGAGGATCTCACCCCTCACACTGTAATTAGTCCACATCTGAAGATCTCACCCTTCACGCTGTAATTAGTCCACATCTGAAGATCTCACCCCTCACACTGTAATTACTCCACATCTGAGGATCTAACCCCTCACACTGTAATTAGTCCACATCTGAAGATCTCACCCTTCACACTGTAATTAGTCCACATCTGAAGATCTCACCCCTCACTCTGTAATTAGTCCACATCTGAGGATCTAACCCCTCACACTGTAATTAGTCCACATCTGAGGATCTCACCCCTCACACTGTAATTAGTCCACATCTGAAGATCTCACCCCTCACACTGTAATTAGTCCACATCTGAGGATCTAACCCCTCACACTGTAATTAGTCCACATCTGAAGATCTCACCCTTCACACTGTAATTAGTCCACATCTGAAGATCTCACCCTTCACACTGTAATTAGTCCACATCTGAAGATCTCACCCCTCACACTGTAATTAGTCCACATCTGAAGATCTCACCCTTCACACTGTAATTAGTCCACATCTGAGTAGAGGGACGTATGTTATTCTGACACCCACTAATATCTTCCTCCACACTTGGCTTTCACCAGAGGGGTGAAGTGTTATATGACTTGAGGTTCAGGTAGATGGATGCTGCCAGTGCTAACCGACAAAGCTAACCGACAAAGCTAACCGACAAAGCTAACCGACAGCTCAAAAATGTTTAGCATCAGGTTTCAGTAGAGTTTGGCTTGGGAAAGCAAATGTGCAGTTTGCAGGGCTGTGGATAATGTTCATAGTGTGATTTTGTGTATGGGTTAGCATTCTCATTCCATATTTCCGTACATCTTAATGAGCACATTGATGTGTTGCAATGCTTGGGACCCACAAAGTCTTTGTCCTCAACATTAAATTAGTCTTAATAAGTAAATGGTGCAATTGTAAAGACACAGGTGTTGACATCCCATTCCCGGGACAGAGGAATAGGATGGGATAGGATGGGCAGAGTGGGGTGCGGTGGGTGAGGGTCTGGGTGGTTGTGAACAGAGAGTGGGGGGGAGATCTCCTTAGATCCTGGTGGTGTGGTAATGATCATGCTGTGCTAGTTAAAAGGCAGGCTGGGACAGGCATGGTTGGGGCCCACTATTACACCATCACACAGTCACACCAATGAGTCCGCATTTAGCTCAGCAACCCCTCCACATTTAGCTCATTTAATAGAGGCGGCTGGATTATTGTTAGGGGCTGATATTACAATGCTGTAGTGTGGCAACCATGTACTTTTGGCCACACATTTTTTCTCAACATCCTACAATGGGTGGAATAGGTGTGAAAACATGGAACCCAACAATGAGACATACTGGACTGGTATCCTCACTTATATGGCAGATCTAAACAGGTGATATCTTCACTGTCTATTGTAACGTTACTGCTAATCATTCTCTCTCCAGGTAATGTAAGAATATGTCACTGTGCCTTCTCGGTCTTTCACTCCATCTCTCTCTCTCTCTCTCTCTCTCTCTCTCTCTCTCTCTCTCTCTCTCTCTCTCTCTCTCTCTCTCTCTCTCTCTCTCTCTCTCGCTCTCCTTCCCAGCAAGGCCAGATAAGCTCACCCAGTCGGGTGTGTGTGTGTGTGGTGTGTGCGTGGGGTGTGTGTGTGTGTGTGGCGTGTGTGTGTGTGTTTTTCATTTCACCTTTATTTAAAACCTCTTAGAGCCAACAGGAAATGGAAATGCGCAACGCCAAATGCTAATAGTACTCGATAAAACTCAAACTTTCATTAAAACACACATGCAGGGTACTGAATTAAAGCTACACTCGTTGTGAATCTAGCCAACATGTCAGATTTTTAAAATGCTTTTCGGCGAAAGCATGAGAAGCTATTATCTGATAGCATGCAACCCCCCGAAATACCTGAAGGGGACGTAAACAAAAGAATTAGCGTAGCCGGCGCTACACAAAACGCAGAAATAAAATGTAAAACATTCATTACCTTTGACGAGCTTCTTTGTTGGTACTCCTATATGTCCCATAAACATCACAATTGGGTATTTTTTTCGATTAAATCCATCCATGTATACCCAAAATGTCCATTTATATAGCCCGTCTGATCCAGGAAAAAAATGCTTCCCAAAACGTCATTTTTTTAAAATGAAAAAAGTTGCCTATAAACTTTGACAAAACACTTCAAACTACTTTTGTAACCCAACTTTAGGTATTTGTAAACGTTAATAATCGATCAAATTGATCACGGGGCGATCTGTATTCAATAGCAGCTACTCTTGAAATCATGGTCCATATTCTCTCTTCCATAAACTTCCTCCTGTGTACTGGATGACAGGAAGTGCCTATTTCTCATTTCACCAAGGATGAATTTCAACCCAATTGCCAGTACTGGCGACATCGTGTGGAAGCTGTAGGAACTGTAAACTGACCGCTATCTATTTTCCCTTGCCATAGACAACTCAGAGACTGGCGGATGGATATTTTTTATTTTTTTTGTGACCAGATTTTTCTTGGGATTTTGCCTGCTATTAAAGTTCTGTTGTAGTCACAGACATAATTTAACCAGTTTTAGAAAATTCAGAGTGTTGTCTATTCACACATACTAATCATATGCATATACTATATTCCTGGCATGAGTAGCAGGACGTTGAAATGTTGCGCGATTTTTAACAAAATGTTGAAAAAAGTCACCCGATCTTTAACAGTTGAGAACAAGTTCTCATTTACAACTGCGACCTGGCCAAGATAAAGCAAAGCAGTGTGACAAAAACAACAACACAGAGTTACACATGGGATAAACAAATGTACAGTCAATAACACAATAGAAAAATCTGTATACAGTGTCTGCGAATGAAGTAAGGAGGTAAGGCAATAAATAGGCCACAGTGGCGAAGTAATTTCAATTTAGCAAATGAACACTGGAGTGATAGATGTGCAGTAGAGGATGTGCAAGTAGAAAAACTTGTGTGCAAAAGAGCAGAAAAATCAAAAACACATATGTGGATGAGGTAGGTCGTTGGTTGGATGCTTTATTTACAGATGGGCTGTGTACAGCTGCAAAGATCAGTAAGTTGCTCTGAGAGCTGATGATTACATTTAGTGAGGGAGATATAAGTCTCAAACTTCAGTGATTTTTGCAATTTGTTCCAGTCATTGGAAGCAGAGAAGGAAAGGTGGGAAAGGTGGGCAAAGGAGGCGTTGGCTTTGGGGATGACCAGTGAAATATACCTACTGGAGCGTGTGCTACTGGTGGGTGTTACTAAGGTGACCAGTGAGCTGAGATAAGGTGGGGCTTTACCTAGCTTTAGGGATAGGCGTCCAACTAGCGGGACACAAACGACAACATCCAGTGAAATTGGATAGCGCGCAATTAAAAAAAAAAATTGTAATATTAAGCATTCATGAACATACAAGCGTCTGACATCATTTAAAAGCTTAAATTCTAACTGCGTTGTCTGATTTCAAAAAGTCTTTACTGCGAAAGCATACCTGCACAGGCTTCATAAAATCACAAATAGCTATTAAATAAATCACTTACTTTTGAAGATCTTCCTCTGTTTCAACCCAAAGGGTCCCAGCTGTCACGTTCTGACCTTAGTTCCTTTTTCATGTCTTTATTTTGGTTGGTCAGGGCTTGAGTCGGGGTGGGCATTCTATGTTGTTTTTCTATGTTTTGTTCTGTTGTTATGTGTTTGGCCTAGTATGGATCTCAATCAGAGGCAGGTGTAAGTCATTGTCTCTGATTGGGAGCCATATTTAGGTAGACTGTTTTCTATTGTGTTTTGTGGGTGGTTGTATCCTGTGTTAGTGTTTTCACTAAACGGGACTGTTTCAGTTGTTTGTTTGTACTTTTGTTATATTGTTCAGTGTTATGTTGATTTATTAAATATATCATTATGGACACTTACCACGCTGCACATTGGTCTGATCCTTGCTACTCCTCCTCTGAGAAGTAGTTAGGGAACCAGGCGAGGCAGTCATTTGAGAAACCAAGGCTGTTGAGTCTGCCGATAAGAATACGGTGATTGACAGAGTCGAAAGCCTTGGCCAGGTCGATTAAGACAGCTGCACAGTACTGTCTTTTATCGATGGCGGTTATGATATCGATTAGGACCTTGAGCGTGGCTGAGGAGCACCCGTGACCAGCTCGGAAATCGGATTGCATAGCTGGTAAGGTACGGTGGGATTCGAAATGGTCAGTGATCTGTTTGTTCACTTGGCTTTTGAAGACTTTAGAAAGGCAGGGCAGGATGGATATAGGTCTGTAACAGTTTTGGTCTAGTGTCCCCCTTTGAAGAGGGGGATGACCGTGGACGCTTTCCAATCTTGAGGAATCTCAGATGATACGAAAGAGAGGTTGAACAGACTAGTAATAGGGGTTGCAACAATGGCGGCTGATTATTTTAAGAAGAGAGGGTCCAGATTGTCTAGCCCAGCTGATTTGTAGGATCCAGATTTTGCAGCTCTATCATAACATCAACTGTCTGGAATTGGGTGAAGGAGAAGTGGGGGGGAGCTTGGGCCAGTTGCTGCGGGGGGTGCAAAGCTGTTGGCCGGGGCTGGGGTAGCCAGGTGGAAAGCATGGCCAGCCGTAGAAAAATGTTTATTGAAATTCTCAATTATCGTTGATTAATCAGTGGTGACAGTGCTTCCTATCCTCAGTGCAGGGGGCAGCTGGGAGGAGGTACTCTTATTCTCCATGGACTTTACAGTGTCCCAAAAAATTTTTGAATTTGTGCTGCAGGATGCAAGTTTCTGTTTGAAAAAGCTAGCCTTTGCTTTCCTGACTGTGTATATTGGTTCCTGACATCCCTGAAAAGTTGCATGTCACGGGGACTATTCGAAGCTAGTGCAGTACGCCACAGGATGTTTTTGTGCTGGTCAAGGGCAGTCAAGTGAACCAAGGACTACATCTGTTCTTAACTCTACATTTTTTGAAAGGTGCATGCTTATTTAAGATTGTGAGGAAAGCAATTTTAAAGAACAACCAGGTATCCTCTACTGACGGGATGAGGTCAATGTCATTCCAGGATACCCGGGGAAGGTTTATTAGAAAGGCATGCTAACAGAAGTGTTTTAGGGAGCATTTGACAGTGATGAGGGGTGGTCATTTGACTGCGGACCCATACCGGACGCAGGCAATGAGGCAGTGATCGCTGAGATCCTGGTTGAAAACAGTAGAGGTGTATTTAGAGGGCAAGTTGGTCAGGATGATATCTATGAGGTTGCCCATGTTTACGGATTTGGGGTAGTATCTGGTAGGTTCCTTGATAGTATGTGTGAGATTAAGGGCATCTACCTTAGATTGTAGGACGGCCGGGGTGGTAACCACATCCCTGTTTTGGTCACCTAACAGTACAAACTCTGACGATAGATGAGGGGCAATCAATTCACATATTGTGTCCAGGGCATAGCTGGCAGTTAAGGGGGGTCAATAACAAGCGGCAACAGTGAGGGACTTATTTCTGGAGAGATAGATTTTTAAAAGTAGAAGCTCAAACTGTTTGGGCATAGACCTGGATAGTATGACATAACTCTGCAGGCTATCTCTACAGTATATTGCAATTACATCCCCTTTAGCAGTTCTATCTTGATGGAAAATGTTGTAATTGGGAATGGAAATTTCAGAATTTTTGGTGGCCTTCCTAAGCCAGGATTCAGACATGGCTAGGACATCTGGGTTGGCAGAGTGTGCTAAAGCAGTGAATAAAGCTAACTTAGGGAGGAGGCTTCTGATGATAACATGCATGAACCCAAGGCTTTACGGTTACAGAAGTCAACAAATGAGAGTGCCTGGGGACACACGGGGCCTGGGTTAACCGCTACATCACCAGAGGAACAGAGGAGGAGTAGGATGAGGGTACGACTAAAGGCTATAAGTACTGGTTGTCTAGTGTGTTGGGAACAGAGAAACAGAGCAGATTTCTGGGAGTGGTAGGATAGATTCAGGACACAATGTACAGACAAGGGTATGGTAGGGTGCGAGTACAGTGGCGGAAAACCTAGGCATTGAGTGACGATGAGAGAGGTTGCATCTCTGGAAGTGCCAGAGATGCAAGTTAGGTGCCAGTTAAGCTATATGCAGTCTCCGCATGTGTAGGCTTGGGACAAAGGCCAATTGGCAAGAGAGGTATTGTAGTTGGTGTACTTCGTTTGCAAGCCGGGAGATGGGCCTAGCTTGAGGCTAGCTCGAGGCTAACTGGCCACACGGTAGCAGCTAGCTAGCTGCGATGATCCGGTGTAATGATCCAGGGCTTGCGGCAGAAATCCGGATGATGTAATGGAATAAAGCAGTCCGATATGCTCAGGGCTGATATCGCGCTGTGCAGACTGGCAGATATTATCCGGGCTATCTGGGCTAAAGTGGCTGGTGTCTGAGCTAAAAGGTAAAGACCACTAGCAGTGGCTAAAAATGACTAAATGGCTAGTAGCTAATTATCTGGTTAGCTGCTAATGGTTCCAGTTATAAGGTCTAAACAAATAGTAGATCCGTACCACATTGGGTGAGGCGGGTTGCAGGAAGGTACAGTCGTGGTCAAAAGTTTTGAGAATGACACAAATGTAAATTTCCACAAAGTTTGCTGCTTCAGTGTCTTTAGATATTTTTTTCAGATGTTACTATGGAATTCTGAAGTATAATTACAAGCATTTCATTAGTGTCAAAGGCGTTTTATTGACAATTACATGAAAATGATGCAAAGAGTCAATATTTGCAGTGTTGACCTTTCTTTTCAAGACCTCTGCAATCCGCCCTGGCAAGCTGTCAATTAACTTCTGGGCCACATCCTGATGGCAGCACATTCTTGCATAATCAATGCTTGGAGTTTGTCAGAATTTGTGGGGTTTTGTTTGTCCACCCGCCTCTTGAGGATTGACAACAAGTTCTTTATGAGATTAAGGTCTGGGGAGTTTTCTGGCCATGGTCCCAAAAAATTGATGTTTTGTTCCCAGAGCCACTTAGTTATCACTTTTGCCTTATTGCAAGGTGCTCCATCATGCTGGATAAAGGCATTGCCCGTCACCAAACTGTTTCTGGATGGTTGGGAGAAGTTGCTCTCTGAGGATGTGTTGGTACCATTCTTTATTCATTGTGAGTGAGGGAACATTGTGTGCGAGCCCACTCCCTTGGCTGAGAAGCAACCCCACACATGAATGGTCTCAGGCTTTACAGTTGGCATGACACAGGACTGATGGTAGCGCTCACCTTGTCTTCTCCAGACAAGCTTTTTTCCGTATGCCTCAAACAATCGGAAAGGGGATTCATCAGAGAAAATGACTTTACCCCAGTCTTCAGCAGTCTAATCCCTGTACCTTTTTCAGAATATCAGTCTGTCCCTGATGTTTTTCCTGGAGAGAAGTGGCTTCTTTGCTGCCCTTCTTAAAACCAGGCCATCCTCCAAAAGTCTTCGCCTCACTGTGCATGCAGATGCACTCACATCTGCCTGCTGCCATTTCCGAGCAAGCTCTGTACTGGTGGTGCCCTGATCCCGCAGCTGAATCAAATTTAGGAGACGTTCCTGGCGCTTGCTGGACTTTCTTGGGCGCCCTGAAGCCTTCTTCACAACAATTGAACCGCTCTCCTTGAAGTTCTTGATGATCCAATAAATGGTTGATTTAGGTGCAATCTTACTGGCAGCAATATCCTTGCCTGTGAAGCCCTTTTTGTGCAAAGCAATGATGACGGTATGTGTTTCCTTGCAGGTAACCATGGTTGACAGAGGAAAAACAATGATTCCAAGCACCACCCTCCTTTTGAAGCTTCCAGTCTGTTATTCAAACTCAATCAGCATGACAGAGTGATCTCCAGCCTTGTCCGCGTCAACACTCACACCTGTGTTAACGAGAGAATCACTGACATGATGTCAGCTGGTCTTTTGTGGCAGGGCTGAAAAGCAGTGGAAATGTTTTTTGGGATTCAGTTCATTTGCATGGCAAAGAGGGACTTTGCAATTAATTGCAATTCATCTGATCACTCTTCATAACATTCTGGATTATATGCAAATGCCATCATACAAACTGAGGCAGCAGACTTGTGAAAATTAATACTTGTGTCATTCTCAAATCTTTTGGCCATGACTGTATATTTAATTTGAAAATGGAAAAAAAAGAGATTGAAATATATAAAAAAATGAAAAGAAAAAATGATTATTTACATTGTGTGTGTGTGGTGTGTATGTGTGCATGTGCGGTTGTTTGGTGTTGTGTGTGGTGTGTGTGTGTGTCCTGTTGGCAGCCTCACGGTGCGTTGAACCACGGCTGTGTTTGCAGAGGCGTGTCACCGTGGCTACGGGGGAGCGAGGGTCAACGAGAGGTTGCCAGCCCTAGCGCTGTTCTTTGTTGGATCCCGGGCAGAGGCGCTGGCCTCATCCGTTAGGTCAATCAATAACACCCAGCTGACCTCTGATAGCCAATCAGCAGGCTCCGCCTAGAGGGGGAGAGCAAACAGACAAAGACAGAGGCGGAGAGGAGGGCACGTGATTGGACAAACTGAGAGGATAGAGAGGGAGAGTGTGTGTATATGCACTTCTGTGTGTTTGTGTGAGTGCGTACTGTGTGTGTGTGTGTGTGTGTGTGTGTGTGTGTGTGTGTGTGTGTGTGTGTGTGTGTGTGTGTGTGTGTGTGTGTGCATGCGTGTGTGAGTACTGTGTGTGTATGTGTATATGTGATACAGTGTGTGTATATGTGTTTGTGTGTGTGAGGTTTCTTCCTAGGTTTTGGGCTTTCTAGGTAGTTTTTCCTAGCCAACGTGCTTCAACACCTGCATTGCTTGCTGTTTGAGGTTTTACGCTGGGTTTCTGTACTGCACTTTGAGATATCAGCTGATGTACGAAGGGCTATATAAATACATTTGATTTGATTTGATTTGTAAGCAAGAGGCTCAGACGGCAGCTGGTTAGTCTGGTTTCAGTGGAGGTGCCAAAGGTGACTGCGTATGGTGGGCAAGAGCCTGACGAGGGCAAGGAGAGGATCCTTACACTAGTTACATTACAGTCAAGTGGATCACAGTATCTGACAGCAACACATTTTTGCCCTCAAGGAGAAGGAGCAGGCTCTGGTAGTACCTACTGTATCTACATTGTAAAGACAGAGACAGACAGAGAAAGAGAGGGCTGAGAGTGTGTGTGTGCGTGTGCGTGTGTGCGTGTGCGTGTGCGTGTGTGTGTGTGTGTGTGTGTGTGTGTGTGTGTGTGTGTGTTGGGGTTGAGGGGTACCATGCAAGGAGAAAGACTGGTGTCTCAGAGAAATATACCAATGCATTGTATGTGCTTGTGAGTCAATGTGCATTTACTGTCCTGTCAGTGTGTAAGTGCTGTCATATAGTACATACGAGATTGTGTTTTGCATCTATAAATCAAATCAAATTAAATAAAATGTTATTAATCTCATGCGCATTATGGTAAGATTTGCCAAATGGAGGGCAAGGGAGAGCTTTGTATGCGTCATTGTGTGTGGAGTAAAGTTTCCCTGCATTGAAGTCCCCAGATACTAGGAGTGCCGCTTCTGGGTTAGCATTTTCTTGTTTGCTTTATGGCAGAATACAGCTCATTCAATGCTGTCTTAGTGCCAGCCTCTGACTGTGGTGGTATGTAAACAGCTACAATAAATACAGATGAAATCTCTCTAGGTAGATAGTGTGTTCTACAGCTTATCATAAGATACTCTATCTCAGCAAGCAATAGCTCGAGACTTCCTTAGATATCGTGCACCAGCTGCAATTTGCAAAAATACATAGTCCGCCACCCCTTGTCTTACCAGATGCCGCTGTTCTATCCTGCCGGTGCAGCGTAGAACCAGCTAGCTGTTTGTTGATAGTGTCTTCGTTCAGCCACGGCACCATGAAGCATAAGATATTACAGTTTTTAATGTCCCGTTGGTAGTTTAATCTTCTGCGTAGCTCATCTATTTTATTGTCCAAAGATTGCGCATTTGCTAGCAGAATGGAAGGAAGTGGGGGTTTATTCGATTGCCTACAAATTCTCAGAAGGCAGCCCACCCTCCGGCCCCTTTTTCACCGCCTCATGGGGATCTGGGCCTGTTCCCGAGAAAGCAATATATCGTTCGCGTCGGGTTCGTCAGACTCATTAAAGGAAAAAATGGGTTCTGCCACTCCGTGGTGAGTACTCACAGTCCTGATGTCCAGAAGTTATTTTCGGTCATAGTAGATGGTAGCGGCAACATTATGTACAAAATGTGTAAAAAAATAAGTTATAAGCAGGGCAAATAAATGAACAAAAACAAAATCAGTTAGGGGCACGTAAAATATCTGTCTTCTTTTCCGCAGCCAATTTACCATTTAGGAATGGAGGTGCATGTGTATCAACATAAATGGAGGTGTGTGTGTATCTTTTGTGTGTGTGCGCACCTCTTTGTATAATTGTGTATTTTGTGTACATTGTGCGTGCACTTCCGGTATCAGCTCTCTTAGACCAGGGAGGCTGCAGCTAGCGTCTTCAGGTAACAGCTCCTTAGACCAGGGAGGCTGCAGCTAGCGTTTTCAGGCAACAGCTCCTTAGACCAGGGAGGCTGCAGCTAGCGTCTTCAGGTAACAGCTTTTTAGACCAGGGAGGCTGCAGCTAGCACCTTCAGGTAACAGTTCCTTAGACCAGGGAGGCTGCAGCTAGCGTCTTCGGGCAACAGCTCCTTAGACCAGGGAGGCTGCAGCTAGCGTCTTCAGGTAACAGCTCCTTAGACCAGGGAGACTGCAGCTAGCGTCTTCAGGTAACAGCTCCTTAGACCAGGGAGGCTGCAGCTAGCGTCTTCAGGTAACAGCTCCTTAGACCAGGGAGGCTGCAGCTAGCGTCTTCAGGTAACAGCTCCTTAGACCAGGGAGGCTGCAGCTAGCGTCTTCAGGCAACAGCTCCTTAGACCAGGGAGGCTGCAGCTAGCGTCTTCAGGTAACAGTTCCTTAGACCAGGGAGGCTGCAGCTAGCGTCTTCGGGCAACAGCTCCTTAGACCAGGGAGGCTGCAGCTAGCGTCTTCAGGTAACAGCTCCTTAGACCAGGGAGACTGCAGCTAGCGTCTTCAGGTAACAGCTCCTTAGACCAGGGAGGCTGCAGCTAGCGTCTTCAGGTAACAGCTCCTTAGACCAGGGAGGCTGCAGCTAGCGTCTTCAGGCAACAGCTCATTAGACCAGGGAGGCTGCAGCTAGCGTCTTCAGGTAGCAGCTTCTTAGACCAGGGAGTCTGCAGCTAGCACCTTCAGGTAACAGTTCCTTAGACCAGGGAGGCTGCAGCTAGCGTCTTCGGGCAACAGCTCCTTAGACCAGGGAGGCTGCAGCTAGCGTCTTCAGGTAACAGCTCCTTAGACCAGGGAGGCTGCAGCTAGCGTCTTCAGGTAGCAGCTTCTTAGACCAGGGAGGCTGCAGCTAGCGTCTTCAGGTAACAGCTTTTTAGACCCGGGAGGCTGCAGCTAGCGTCTTCAGGCAACAGCTACTTATCTGCCTGCTGATTGTTTGCACGCTTCCAATCCGACTGACATTTGAGTCTCAATCAGTCTTTAAATAATCAATGAGGGAAAGGAGGCCTCCTCACATGTTAACTGGCAAATATTAATGCAGGAGCCGTACAGGAAGACGCTTACGGGAAACAAACAAACAAGTCCCAAATCTGTCTGGGTTTTGCTCCCTCGCTGTGCACCCCAATCCCATTCAGAGATCCCAGTGCTCTATAGGCTTTAGAGCCAAACAGCATGGCTATGCTCAGGAAGCAGTGCTTACTTCACCCTCAGAGCCTAGAGCTGTCTAAAAGGACAGAAACAGAAAAAGACAAATGCTTTATTTGTCTTATCTTTTCCTTATTGATTTTTGTCACTTTCAGTAGATCTATCTCCTAGAGACCTGATCAGTACGATAGGTGTGATGAACTTTACTGTATGGACTGTTAAGACTAATTGTCTTTGCTGTGAATATGAATAAATGCTCAGGAAAGCAGGTGAGAGATGTCTATGTCAAGTTGAGCGCAGAGTTGTTTCTCGGCCAAGTGTATGGCCAACATGCTACTCCAAGACTCCCACTCACATACACTACCGCCTCCTCATACAGGACTAACCTGTCAACTGTAGTCATCTCTCCTGGATGGTGACAGAAGCAGAGAGGGGGGATAGAGAGTTGGAGAGAAGAATGATGTTTTAAGTGAGAGGGGGGGTATGAAAGGCATTGGGGGGAGACTCAAAAAGTGCTCCTGTGCCAGCATGGGGGAACACTGTCTTCTTCTGCCCCTCTGGAGCTGGGGTTGGAGCTGAGTCTGGGGTTGGAGCTGGGGTTGGAGCTGAGTCTGGGGTTGGAGCTGGGGTTGGAGCTGATTCTGGGGTTGGAGCTGAGGTTGGAGCTGGGGTTGGAGCTGATTCTGGGGTTGGAGCTGGGGTTGGAGCTGATTCTGGAGTTGGAGCTGGAGCTGATTCTGGAGTTGGAGCTGGAGTTTGAGCAGAGGTTGGAGCTGATTCTGGAGTTGGAGCTGGAGTTTGAGCTGGGGTTGGAGCTGATTCTGGGATTGGAGCTGAGTCTGGGGTTGGAGCTGGGGTTGGAGCTGGGGTTGGAGCTGATTCTGGAGTTGGAGCTGGAGTTTGAGCTGGGGTTGGAGCTGATTCTGGGATTGGAGCTGAGTCTGGGGTTGGAGCTGAGTCTGGGATTGGAGCTGAGTCTGGGATTGGAGCTGAGTCTGGGGTTGGAGCTGAGTCTGGGGTTGTACCTGGGGTTGGAACTGAGTCTGGGGATGGAGCTGGGGTTGGAGCTGATTCTGGGGTTGGAGCTGAGTCTGGGGTTGGAGCTGGGGTTGGAGCTGAGTCTGGAGTTGGAGCTGAGTCTGGGGTTAAACTGGGGTTGGAGCTGAGTCTGGAGTTGGAGCTGAGTCTGGGGTTGGAGCTGAGGTTGGAGCTGATTCTGGGGTTGGAGCTGAGGTTGGAGCTGATTCTGGGGTTGGAGCTGAGGTTGGAGCTGAGCCTGGAGTTGGATCTGGGGTTGGAGCTGGGTCTGGGGTTGTAGCTGGGTCTGGGGTTGGAGCTGAGTTTGGGGTTGGAGCTGAGTCTAGGGTTGGAGCTGGGGTTGGAGCTGAGCCTGGAGTTGGATCTGGGGTTGGAGCTGGGTCTGGGGTTGTAGCTGGGTCTGGGGTTGGAGCTGAGTTTGGGATTGGAGCTGGGGTTGGAGCTGTCTGGGGTTTGGGGTTGGGGATGTGATTGGAGCTGGGGTTGGAGCTGGGGTTGGAGCTGGGGATGGAGCTGGAGCTGGAGCTGGGGTCTGGGACTGGAGCTGGGGTTGGAGCTGGGGTTGGAGCTGTCTGGGGTTTGGGGTTGGGGATGTGTTTGGAGCTGGGGTTGGAGCTGGGGTTGGAGCTGGGGATGGAGCTGGAGCTGGGGTCTGGGACTGGAGCTGGGGTTGGAGCTGGGGTTGGAGCTGTCTGGGGTTTAGGGTTGGGGGTGTGTTTGGAGCTGGGTTTGTAGCTGGGGCTGGGTTTGGAGTTGGGGTTGGAGCTGGAGCTGGGGTCTGGGACTGGAGCTGGGGTTGGAGCTGGGGATGGAGCTGAGTCTGGGGTTGGAGATGGGTCTGGGGTTGGGTCTGGGGTTGGAGATGGGTCTGAGGTTGGAGATGGGTCTGGGGTTGGAGATGGGTCTGAGGTTGGAGATGGGTCTGAGGTTGGAGATGGGTCTGGGGTTGGAGATGGGTCTGGGTTTGGAGATGGGTCTGAGGTTGGAGATTGGTCTGGGGTTGGAGATGGGTCTGGGGTTGGAGATGGGTCTGGGGCTGGAGCTAGAGTTGGAGCTGGGGAGGAGTTGGGGTTCGCGCTGGTGCTAGGGCTGGAGCTGTGGCTGGGGTTGGGGCTGGGGTTGGAGCTAAGGTTGGGGCTGCAGCTGGGGTTGGAGCTGGGGCTGGGGATGGAGCTGACCTGGGGCTGGAGCTGGGGCTGGAGGTGGGGCTGTCACGCAGGGCAGCCTTTGTCATTAAAAATAGGCAGGCTCCTCTCCTCTACTGTCGGCGGGATAAGGTCACCTGCAGCTGCTGTGACCTCATTTTCAGCTTATCTTTCCTCAACCAAATGGATCATGGTCAACATATTGACTTCCAGGACAGGAAAGGAGAAATATGTGTTTTATGTGCTTTTATTTTTCCATGGTACTGCTGAGAAGAGCCAACGGGAGGTGAGGGATTTATACAAGTCCTTGTGGACGATTACGAAGGATCAAATCACAGGATTATTTCCTGGTTGTCACCTCTCTCTTTGTCCTGGGTATTTTGAGAATGCTTTAGAGGCTAAACTCCAAGTTATGGGCATGCTGGGTGTCCCATTACAGCCCCATAACTGGCAATCACTATTCACATCTCACCAGGGAAAAACCCATAGCCTGCAAGTACAGTTTGTGCAGACAGTAGCAGACAGACAGTAACGCTATCAGCCAACAGGAAAAGGCCCCATGCAGGTTTCTCTACTCATGGTTTGGTATGAGGCTAACAAATGAACAGTTCACCCGTAGTCATCACTGTAACAACTATCTGTCTCTCCTCCCTCCTTCTCTCTTCTCTCATCCATATGATGTTTGATATGTATCATTGCTTAGAACTACTCCAGGCTCGACATGTTGGCGTTCCCCCGTGTCTCTTCATCCTTCCCTGTAGGAAGGTGTTGAGTTGTGCTGATGAATGGTATTGGTATTGACCACACACATTGGTTCTGTGGAGGGGAGAAAAAACAAACCAGTGCCTCTAACTCACTAGATGTTTCCTACTGTCTTTTGATTTTCTCAAACACTGTTTCCATGGCAACCATACCATATCAGCGGCAGATACTGGTGGGGAAATGGAAAAGATCCCATAGGTGAAACAGAAGCATGTAAGTCAACTGAGGTATAGATGTTGTGTCTCTTCAGTACGAGTGCCCAGACTGAGGAAAGCCCTCAGCAGATGCGTCAAGGGCCAAAGCAGGATGTCAATATCCTCTTACGACAATGCCCTTGAAGCCCGGTATGTTGTGTCAATACCAATGAGGAGTTGTCAATACCTGTATCAGAATAAAGGTCTCACTCTGATTGAATTAGCCAAACGGACATCTGAGGAGACCCATTATATCCCTGCTAAATAAAGAAACTTTAAAGGGAAAGGAGAAGATCCCTGACACTAAAACCTGCCCACTTTCACTTAGAATCCATGGGTATTATGTGAAGGAACCGTTGATATCCCACACTTTACAAGACTATGTGGGGTGATGTACCCTATGATGTACGTGGAGTTTACCCAGCCAGCCTTCACAGTATAACCCATGCTGAGAGTTCCACCGCAAGAATTCAGAGAGATTGCAGGCTCCCATGCTGGGGAGGGCAGGCAGAGGCACAGGGACAGGATATAGGCTGTGTGAACCAGGGTCCTAAAGCATCAGCTGGAGGGACTGAATGAGAGAGCAAGATGGGGGGGAAAGTGAGGGAGAGAAAGAGAGAGGCTAGGGATTGGGAGGGAGTGGGGGAGAGAGAAAGAGAGGGAGGGAGGCAGGGAGGGAGGGAGGCTAGGTAGTGGGAGAGAGTGGGGGAGAGCAAAAGAGAGGGAGGGACAGAAGGAGGGAGGGAGGTAGAGGAGGGGGGAGAGAGGGAGGGGGAAAGGAGAGGGGGGTAGACAGGGAGAAAGGGGGTGGAAGGGAGGAACATGAGGAGGGAGAGCAATGGGAGGGAGAGAGGGAGAGGAGGAGAGAGAGAGAGGGGGGATAGGGGAGGCAGAGGCCTAGGGAATGAGAGAGGGAGGGATGGAGGATGGAGAGAGGGGGTGGTAGAGAGGGAGAAAGAGTATGAGAGGGAGGGAGAGAAATAGGGAGAGGAGGAGAGAGAGAAGGAGGAAGAGAGAGTGGAGGAGAGAGAGGCATGGTCGGAGGGAGAGAGAGAGAGAGTGGGGGATGGATAGGGGAAGTAGAGACCTAGGGAGGGTGTGAGGGAGGATGGAGGGAGAATGGAGCGAGGTGGAGGGAGTGAAGAAGAGAGAGAAAGAGAGGGTGGAGGGAGAGAGAGAGAGAGAGAGAGAGAAATGGTGAGTGGGAGGCTAGGTGGCTAATGCTAATGTTTGCTAGGTGGCTAATGTTAGCTATGCTAGGGGTTAGGATTAGGGGTTAGGTTTTGATTTAGTGTAGGTTTAAAAAAGAGACTGGTTTGTCTTGTGGTCCGCAGTCCTATTGTTGTGTGCACCTCCAATATAATGCTTCTAAAAAAAATCACTCTTAAAATGTACTAGATTGCCTCCTAAGAACCTCACTAAAAGTAAGTAGGTTATTTTTATTCTTCTAAAATAATAGTCTGAGTGGTTATCTAGGACCATGAACGGACTGAGACATTAAAAAATACAAGGGATCAGGGGATAGATGCTTTAATAATACATAAATAAGTACAAATATAAACATATATACGTGCCAGGAGATGAAGTGCTAGATTGTCAAAACAAGGTTAGGAGTTAAGTTAAATGGTTAAGGTTAGGGTTGGGGAAGGGTTAGCTAACATGCTAAGAAGTTGCAAAGTCGCTAATAAGCTAAAAAGCTAAAGTTGTTTGTGATGAGATTCAAACATACAACCTTTGGGTTGCTAAATGTTTGCGTTATACACTCACCCATCCACCCCGACCAACCACCTACTTTCATTTTTGTCATAAGTAATCTTCTGTCTTATGTAACCATACCAAACTTAACGTATCATACTAATTTGAGTGTTCTGGATTTACGGTTACTATGTTACGTCTAGTCTTTGAGAACAGGATGGAGAGGGGAAAGTGAGAGAGGGGTAGAGGAGGAGAGGGAGGAAGAGAGGGAGAGACAGTAGGGCTGTTAAACCACTGGTAGAGTCAGGAAGTAGGATGGTAGAGAAGGTAAAATGGTAGAGTTAGTAGGTAGTATGGTAGAGGTGGTAGGATGGGAGAGTCAGGAGGTAGGATGGTAGAGTCAGGAGGTAGCATGGGAGAGTCAGGAGGTAGGATGGGAGAGTCAGGAGATAGGATGGTAGAGTCAGGAGGTAGGATGGTAGAGTCAGGAGGTAGGATGGGAGAGTCAGGAGGTAGGATGGGAGAGTCAGGAGGTAGGATGGGAGAATCAGGAGGTAGGATGGGAGAGTCAGGAGGTAGGATGATAGAGTCAGGAGGTAGGATGGGAGAGTCAGGAGGTAGGATGGTAGAGTCAGGAGGTAGGATGGGAGAGTCAGGTGGTAGGATGGGAGAGTCAGGAGGTAGTATGGTAGAGTCAGGTGGTAGGATTGGAGAGTCAGGAGGTAGGATGATCGAGTCAGGAGGTACAATGGTAGAGTCAGGTGGTAGGATGATAGAGTCAGGTGGTAGGATGGTAGAGGAGGTCAGATGGAGAATCAGGAGGTAGGATGAAAGAGTCAGGAGGTGGGCTGGTAGAATCAGGAGGTAGTATGATAGAGTCAGGAGGTAGGATATTAGAGTCAGGTGGTAGGATGGTAGAGTCAGGAGGTAGAAGGATAGAGGAGGTAGAATTGGAGATTCGGGATGTAGGATGGTAGAGTCAGGTTTTGAGATGGTAGAGTCAGGAGGTAGGATGATAGAGTCAGGAGGTAGGATGATAGAGTCAGGAGGTAGGATGGTAGAGTCAGGAGGTAGGATGATAGAGTCAGGAGGTAGGATGATAGAGTCAGGAGGTAGCATGGTAGAGTCAGGAGGTAGGATGATAGAGGAGGTAGAATGGGAGATTCAGGATGTAGGATGGTAGAGTCAGTGCTTACTGATGTTTTAATTTGAGCCAGTATGCTAGAGCAGGATAATGCTCTTGTAAAAACTGGACATTTGTATTATTATGTGAATTGTAATTTATTGTCATTTTTTTAAGGGTTGATACATTTTTCGTAAGGGAAAATCAAGTCTGAAATGTCAAAGTGGAAATTATAAACATCAAAAGCCTTTTAAACCTCAAATACACTACACGTGCATTGCAGGAAATTTCTCCTGGACAGGGTGATCAAATTAAGGTCCTACATCGGTACCTCCATGTGCGCTTTCGTGTACGCATGTGTGTGCGTAAGTGCATGTGGTCCACTCCTCCACCCTAGCGCTCTTGTTCTCCCAGCTGTCCTAGCTCCGTGTTGACTGTAAACACAGCTGCAGGTCAGAGAGGCCCTGGGCTCTAGGTTCTGGGATCTGGGCTCTGGGCTGGTCAGACATGAGCGCAGAAGGAGGGTATGGGGGGCAACGAGGTACACACAACCCAACACAGTGTTTCCACACCAGGCACAAAACACCTCGGCCACAGACCTTGGCCTCCTTGGCCTCCTTGGTCTCCTTGGCCTCGTTGGCCTTCATGGCCCTTGGAGGTCACA